>NC_133374.1:16958797-16979825 GCF_049309525.1 Garra rufa
CAGAATGTTTAAATATTATATATTTCACAGTTCAAAAAGTGGCTTCTTTGGCCTCATTCGCAAACATTTCTTCTCTAAATTGTCCCTCCACCAGAACCCCCACCTCTCTTCCTCAGTGTAGTCAGCATAACTCCAGTTGACTACCCATATGGACCAATCGCAAAGCAGGACTGTGAACCAGAAAAGTGCCTCGCCGTCTCATTTAATTTTTAAAAACTAGGTCTGTAGTCAAAGTTTTGCTGTGGTGCATGATTGTCCTCATTCGGGATTTCCAGAATTTCCAAATCTGAGTCTCTTTTTGTCTATTTATACCTATGTTAGTAGCAAGGGGCCTAATTTGTATCTCAGAAGGTGACAGAATGCCATCTCCTGCTCTCGCTCTGATTCTCTATCAGGCCTGAACTCAAAAGGCCTTCAGCCCGGGGCCTATATTTATCCCTTCCCTAGTGGGAGAGTGACTAATATGGCCAGGGACAGGTGGGGGTCAGGCATCTTCAGCTTGTTGCGTGGCCCTCAACGGCCCCTTACATAGTGATGATTGTGTCTGTGCCCTAACAAGTACTGTCCAGTGCTTCATGCCAAAAGATGACCCTCCACCCTCTTTTCATTCTCTCTCCTAAGCTGTGTGTAGATGAGTGGAGGCAGGTCGTCTATTTCCTCTGTCTGACCCATCTGTGTTCTCTACTTTTTTCTCCCGTGTGTGGCGGCGTGGATGTGTATGCCCTTACATGTCTGCCTCTGTGAAATGCCAGTGGGTGGAAATTGCATCGCGTGGCCGCAGTGCCCTCTCTGCTCCTGCACACGGATACTGCGCTACTTGTTCTTGTTCCAGGTCACTTTCTTGACATGTCACTGAAATGGTGTCTTGTCAAAGCTTTTGGAGTTTAGTAGATCTGCACTGTGCACTTAATTAACCTGAAGTACTTTTGTTAAATGTCAAAACTCTCAAACATCTCAAACCATTTTACAAGGTGAAAAGGAAAAAATATTGACTTTAAATCTTTACATGCAAAATACCAAACCGTCGATAATCCTAATCACATTCTTATGCAGTTTGCATGCTGCCTTGCACGAAATTACAAAGTTTCTTCGCAGTGCACTTTCAGCTGTCGTGTTTGGTTACATGAGATGACATACAGTAGCTACCAACACTGTAAAAGTCCATCAGCATTCATTCACTCTGCTGTTTATTTTAGGTTTGTAAAATTAGCCACTACCCTGTATCAGCCTGCAGCTCATATCCCCTCATGTGCTGATAGATGATGCTCAGAGCTTGAAAGTGCAAAGTGCAGAGCATGAAGAGAGACCGCTCTAAACTCTTTTTCATTTATTTTTTTCCCGTATCTACAAGGACTCCCTATAAAAGTATTCCTCAAAGCATATTAGGGTCAGCCAGATCCAAAATTAACATTTTATCACACCTGCCAATGGCAAGTGTGCCTAATGTACTGGCTGTGAAACTGTATTTTGCATTTTTATTAAAATATAAACTACTGTTCGAAAGTTTTTATTCAAGTTTAAAATGTGACTTATTCCTGCTGAATTTTCAGCAGCCATTGCTCCAGTCTTCAGCGTCACATGATCCTTGTTCTATGAAGATATTTTGTAAATTTCCTATTATAAATGTATCAATTTATTTTTTGATTAGTAATATGCATTGCTAAGAACTTCATTTGGACAACAAAAAGGCGATTTTCTTAGTGTTTTGATGTTTTTTGTTTTGTATCTCAGCCAAATATTGTCCTATCCAAACAAACCATACATCAGTGGATCAAAGCTTATTTAAATTAGCTTTCAGATTATGTATGAATCTCAATTTCAAACAAATCTACCCTCATGACTGGTTTTGTGGACTAGGGTCACAAATGTCTGTCGCTTATGATCAGTTGAATGCATCCTTTGCTAAATAAGTTGTTTTCTTTAAAATAAGACTCAAAACTAAGGGGGCAGTCAGATTGAAACCACATTGTCTTGACAATGTGCGCCATTTTATTCGATTTTGAGGTAAATCGTTTATAAACCTGCACTACACAAATACATCAATATCTTTCTCAATATGGTAACTATTCATCGTGATTTCAAAATAAAATCTCAAACTCTCACTCAGAGTTTATATGTTTTGACATCCACATATTCAAGAAATGACAGTGGCTGTATCATTTTGTAGTAAAGAAATTGCCAAATATTAAAGATTAAGTGGACATTTGAATTAAATGTAGTTTAGTCAGTATTAAACAACAATTAGATCATACAGTAAAGTGTGAAAACACTCATTTGTTTTGATGCATAATGTATGTTAGCTCCACGTTTATAATACGTCATGCATTTTAACAGATTTGCTTTTTATAAAACAAAAAATATGATTACTTGCTTTTGATACTTTATCTGAATCTAATTATTATTGCTTCATTGCTATTATATGTGTAATTTAAGTAATTTTCAAAGGCTATTGTTGGGTCTATTTTTATTTCCTCAAACAATTTAATTTTAATTATCAGATTACTCGATTAATCGTCAAAAATAATCGCCAGATTACTCAATTACCAAAATAATCGTTAGTGACAGCCCTACTGTAAAACTATCTTTTTTACCATTGCGTTTGCATTTTGTGCTTAACGAGTGTTAGTTTTGGACCCTGGGGCCGACTGTAAAAGAAAGAGGCCATGAGATATAAAGGAGACTAGCGAGGAAAGGAAACAGCTGGGTCAGGGGTGACTGGGATGTGGGAAATGAGCTCAGTTGAGCCTGATGTTTTTTTTCTTTGTGTTTTTATTCGGGGTGTGACTGCCCCGGGCTTCTCGCGTTCCCTCAATTCAGCAATCCTTCCTCCCCCAAATGTCTGAGACTGAGAGCTAGTTTCCGCAGAATTACCCAGATTCCTCAGAAGTTACTCTGAGGCTGCTTTTCAGAGTCAGATGTGGAAAGTCCAAAGCCTGTGGCATGTGATACAGGAGCAACAGTTTATGAGCGAGACCTCGGGGTCACTGTAAGTGTTGAGTTAAAGGTGGTGCTTCGTAACGACAGCTGTTACGGGTCAAACATCTCCCAGCTCTGTTACCGAGCGTCTGCCGGGCAGAGGCCACAGTCAAGCTGATAAACAACAGCGTCTCCATAGTGATTTCTGGAAACAATCTCTCTCGCAACAGAGAGCTCAAACGCAGATGTGAATGTTTGGTGGTCCTTTGTACCAAGTTGGCATGCATTTTTTGCGTCAGTGTGGTTTCCAGATGTCGAATGTCTTTACTGCTAAAAATCGAAATGTTGACCTAAACTGCCTTTTCTATTTTAGTATAGTATGTATAATAATGTTCTTCCTCTCTCTTGCTGTTTTTGTCATCAGTATCAGCGAGAACTTCCTAACCGTCAAAGGTGCCGCCCTCTTCCTCCCGCGGGGAAATGGCTCCTCCCCTTCTTCAGCACCCCGCGTCACACAGCGGCGGAACAAACACACAGGTATGATTCTCGTGACACATTCTCCAGATGCAGCTCAGTATAATGGTTATACAGAATCTGTTATGGAATCTGCCTCTGTTTTCAGTTTTGCTTTGAGCTGTACCATATGGTAATGTGTAAGACTGCCCTGGGCCCTCATTTATCAATGGTGCGTACGGACAGATTTGTGCGTAGTGAGTGCGTAAGAACAATTTCACGCAAAGTGTGGGATTCACCAAGTTGTACTTATGCGTAGAAATGTGTGTAAATATAAGCACACCTCTGAGCATGCTTACGCAGATAATCTAGTGGTAGAATAGCGACACTACACATAAAAAGCGTTTAAGATCACATTAAGCTTTAAGCAATCCACATACGTCCTGTGTTTCCTTTAAAACACTCAATTTATAATTTGTCTAGTTTTAAACACGATGCTTAATTGGTGTGAAACCCTATAAAAGACAGATGTGAAATATATTTGTCTCAGTGCAATGGCTTATCTTGCGTTATTGGAAGACTTGGCAAACAATGCGCTCTGCAGAGAGCGCGTTTTCCAAGATCGCGCTGATCTGCTTGGCGAGAGCACAGAGTGGCTTCTAAGTATTATTGCAGTGAGGAAAAAACACAATCACGTATTTCTTAAAGGGAAGTGTTGTCAACCATATATGGTTAATTGGAGGCGTTTCCGAATGCTAATGACCATGAATGTGAACGAGCATGGTACTTACGCACATGTGGTATTTATCAACAATGATTGCTTACTCATGTGCGTAAGAACTGCGTGCGCACGTTTGATAAATGCGGATTTTCTTGTACTTAGGCACATTCTAAATTTCATTCGTTGGACAAAATATAGAACCTTTTCTACGCACTGTTGATAAATGAGGGCCCTGGAGATGAAGGACGTTTTGTCACTGAAGAATATTTTTGTGCATGCATTTGCATTCATGTTGATAGACACACCGCTGTGCCTGCAGATACTCAGCATTGATTTCATTATGAGACCCATTAGCTTACAGGAATGCATTACTGAGGGGCCCAAACTGTCAGTCATTATATAATACAGTATGCAATACTACATGTTTTATTAATCTTTTCTAGTCTTTATTCTTGAAGGATTAGTTCACTACTATTCACTCCTATGTCACCCACAATGTTCATGTCTTTCATGAAGGTTTTTGAAGAAAACATTCCAGGATTTTTCTCCACATAGTGGACTTCAATGGGGATCAACAGCTTCAGTGCAGCTTCAAAGGGCTCTACACAATTCAAGCTAAAGAATAAGGGTCTTATCTAGCAAAAAAATTGGTCATTTTTTTTCTTTTTAGAAAATGACCGATTGTTTCACTAGACAAGACCCTTATTCCTCAACTGGGATTGTGTAGAGCATTTTAAAGCTGCACTGAAACTGCAATTTGGACCTTCAACCTATTGATCCCCATTGAAGTCCACTATATGGAGAAAAGTCCTGAAAGTTTTCTTTAAAAACCTTAATTTGTTTTCAATTAAAGAAAGACATGAACATCTTGGATGACACGAGGATGTTTACAAACTCGAACTAATTCAGTTAACTCCAGCCTGACAAAGAACATATGTCTCATATGGGAGGAAGTGAAATTGCCCTTTAATTTCACTGTAGTATGCAAATGTCACTGCAGTAATATCTTGGAGGTTTATGCTTGTTAATGGTTCCTTCGCAGGTGACCTTCAGCAGCATTTGCAGACCATGTTCACCCTGCTGCGCCCAGAGGACACCATCCGCCTGGTAACTACCACCATTAATCAAAATGAATAAAAACAGTCATCAGAATGCTGAGCATGTCTCTCTCACACAGGCTGTCCGGTTAGAGAGCGCCAATGCCCAGCGTACACGGTACATGGTCATCGTCTCCACAAATGGTAGACAGGACACTGAAGAAAGTGTGGTTCTGGGAATGGACTTTAGCCAGTCAGACAGGTCAGTATAATGCATTCATTTTGCATGTGCTGTTCTAGAAGTTGATGCTCATAACATGTGATCATGTGTTTCTTGTAGCACTTGCACAGTTGGGCTGGTTTTACCCATGTGGAGCGATACGCTTATACACTTGGATGGAGACGGGTGAGGCATAACGTGCACACACAAAACAAGTTCTGCATTTTTAAACACAACTTTCAGGTTTTCAGACTGAGCGTGTTGTATTCCTCTCATTAGTGGCTTCAGTGTGTCTACCGTTAACCGAGTGCATGTCTTCAAACCGGTTTCGGTTCAGGCCATGTGGTAAGTGTCTATAAACTAAAAAATTTTTTTTTTTCTTTTTTCACTTGCATACTTTTTTTTTTTTTTTTCTCCATAGTGTTAATGTATTTTCTCTATCACAGGTCAGCCTTGCAGTCCTTGCATAAGGTTTGTGAGGTGGCCCGATGTCATAACTACTACCCCGGGAGTTTATTCCTGACCTGGGTCAGTTACTATCAGAGCTGTGTGACCTCCGACCAACACTGCATCAATGAGTGGAACGCCATGCAAGACGTGCAGTCCCACCGCGCAGACTCGCCCGTGCTGTTCACCGACGTGTGAGTAACACACACACCCATGTCAGTCGAATGTGTGTTCACTAAGTTTGCTTAGATTTGTACTTTTGATTCAATAAATACAGACTTGGTGGGTGTAAGAGACTTAACTTTTTGGCTTGCTTTGATATTGTGAAATATGGGTCAATGTCCCCATGAGGCAAGGGTATTGTTTTGTGCTTTCTATGTTTAGGGCCAAGTTAATGTTTACAAAACATTCTCCTATAGTCAATAGTGGTGAATTGCAGTGTTTGGGTAGTAAATCAATCCTTGTTTTGGAAAAGTGAGACATGTGCATGCACCTATGGTCAAGCGGCTGTCTGATGCAAGCTCTAAGTTCAATTGTACAGGCCAAGAGGGCAAGTTTGCCTTAGAGCAGGGCGTTCCTTAAATAGGACAACATGTTATTACGATTGATGGGATGAACTCTAACTTCCTAAATGCACAGTGGCCTGATGGTGTAATCCTTCTAAGATGTTGTCTGGACTGTAGGGGGGAATTTCCCCACAGTTGGAAGCATTTCCACGTGCATGTGTTTTTTAAATACATGACCCTGGCCATTTGCTTTTTATAGCTCCACGCCGAGATAGATTGATTTACCGTCGGAAAAATGGAAGGGATGGATAGGTAGAGTGGCGGATGGATGGAAACAGGTGGCTAAAAGGGGAGTGAAAATTGTCGATCTAGTAGATGCTTTGTGACCCTGAAAACAGGGCAACTATGTTGAGCCACAGAGATGTTTTCCTCGAGAGGTGAGAGCTGATCTGTTTTATTTAGGCATCCTGTGGAATGGTGCTCATTGAATGCATGTGATCATAACTTGAGATTTAGTATAGGCGATTTTCATGACTATACATAGAAATATGGTGGGATTGTTACATAATCTAAAATTATGAAGTCGAAATGTTTCGGGAGTGAAGTCGAAATGTTTCGGGAGTGAATCGAAACATTTCGCCAGCCACACAAAAATAGCAAAAAGCTTTTTGCTTTTGGAACTTTTAATATAAAACAAAGTTGCAGCTTTCAAAATCTGTCAGTTTTATAGCAAAATATAAACAATGTGTTTTGCAGAAAATTCTACCACCTACTCCACAAAAACATATGTGGTGTCAAGTCTTTCATTCGTACGTGTATTAAATTAAAAACAGCAATAAAACGTTGAAATTACTCAAAACATTTTGACTTTATTATCATAATATTTTGACTTTATTTTTGCAATTTTAACTTTAGTCTTGAAATGTTATGACTTTAATCTCATAATATTAGGGGTTTTTTTTATGTGGCACTAAAACGCAGCCGTAGATTGTAACTCTACACTCTCACTATTTTCTTGAAAGGACAATCAAACTGGCATGTGTAAACATGTTTGACTTCCCCACACAGGGTCTTTTTACCCCTCATACTGTCAAACCCATTGCCCTCATATGCACAGCTGCCAGCTGAAGGTGTTGACCTACATTAGCAGTGTTTTTAAGGTTACTGGTAGTGATTAAGAACACAGCGCTGTCCCTTGGGAGCCAATCAGCACTCGTGTTGCTCTCAGTGAAGAGACACTTGTCCCATGATGAACCCAACACCAAAGGCCTAGGGGTGACGCACATTTACCATTTGCACGTATTGCAACCGAGCTGGGATTTGATTTCAAATTGTTTGTTCAAATCAAACAAAAGCTTTGTTTTGAGGTCTCTGGTTTTTGTGAAGACAATAGCACCCAGGCATACAAAGAATCATACGAGGTGAGACACACCTCACATTGAGACCAAACTGGATGATTTATGATTGCAGGCCAACTGAGAGAGAGCGCACAGAGAGACTGATTAAGACGCGTTTGAGAGAGATCATGATGCAGAAGGACCTGGAGAACGTCACTTCGAAGGAGGTACAAACATCTTAAACTCTCCTTGGTTTGATTCCTCCAGTAAAACCCAATCTTTAGGTCTTGAGGTCCACATCAAAATTTGGTAACATATTGGATGATTACTTTTCAGATTCGGACAGAGTTAGAGATGCAGATGGTTTGCAACCTGCGGGAGTTCAAGGAGTTCATTGATAATGAGATGATTGTCATCCTAGGCCAGATGGACAGCCCTACAGAGATCTTCGACCACCTCTTTCTGGTTGGTCTCCCACCCAAGTGTCAATACTCCTCCTTTTACGGACTTTAGGACAGGGTTGATCAGTCCTTTTAGTCTGTACCAGGGCCATTAATCTGTAGAGTTTAGTTATAACCCCAATTAATCATGGTTGAACCAGCATAGCAAGATCTTCAGGCATACTACAATAGTCAACATTTGAAGTGGGTCAAAAATGTTAATCAAAGTTGTCCTACGACAAGAACGGGTGTTGTTTTGGTTTTAGGACAACTTTGATAAAAGGTTTTAATCCACTTCAAATGTTGACTATTATAGAAACTTTCAGACAAGCTGGAGCTAATCTCTGCAGGACACTGGCCCCCAAGAGCAATTTCGGACACCCCTCCTCAAAGACTATCAACTATAATTTTCGATTTCTGTTTGTTTCCAGGGTTCAGAGTGGAATGCCTCAAATCTTGAGGAGCTCCAGAACAGTGGGTAAGCGACACTGTTATTCCAAGCCTTTTTTTTTTTTTTTTTTAACGAATACATCCGCTCGGCTGCATGCAGTCATTGTTAATTTTACCTCCCCCGCTTCCTCAGAGTTCGCTACATCCTGAATGTGACGCGGGAGATTGACAATTTCTTCCCCGGGCTTTTCGAGTACCACAACATCCGAGTGTATGACGAGGAGGCCACAAACCTCTTGGAGTATTGGAACGACACCTACAAGTTTATTTCCAAAGCCAAGTAAGTAATAAGACTAAAGTTCTGGTGCTTTTGGCATTCCAATCCATCCAATGCAATGCTTTAATGAAACTCTTGTTATCCAGGAAAGCTGGGGTGAAGTGTCTAGTGCACTGTAAGATGGGAGTGAGCCGTTCTGCCTCCACTGTGATCGCATATGCTATGAAGGAGTACGGCTGGGACCTAGAAAGAGCCTTTGACCATGTGAAGGAACGACGCACTGTCACCAAACCAAACCCATCCTTCATGAAGCAGCTTGAGGAGTACCAGGGTATCCTGCTAGCCAGGTATGAGCCACACACACAGAGCCAAAGAATAGCCTCACTGACACACATTGGCCTTAGGATACATGCAAAACCTTTTCTCTAAAAAGAAGGTCAGCAGAGAGCAAGGTTGGTTCCATTGAGTAAATGCTCTTGTATTTTGAATCAATGGCGTTGAGTTTCGTTGCCATTGTGATTTAATGCATGTGCATTATGCTGGTCTCTCCACATTCCTTTTGTTGTGCAGCTTTTGCTGTCATACTTGCTTTCGTGTTTGTATTCCCATTCACACACCCTGAACTATTTTGTATGTTTAAAATATCAGTCACCACCCTCAGTGATTCAGCTGACCTTAACTGTTTCCATCACATCAATGAAAGACTCTCATCTGACACTTGTGTCTTTCTTTTTTTTTTTTGCTTGCTGATTCTTTCAGCAAACAGAGACATAACAAGCTGTGGCGTTCCCACTCAGACAGCGATCTGTCAGAGAATCACGAGCCGCTGTTGTGCAAGGCGCCACGTTCGCTGGACCGCTCAGACCCTCACAACAACAACAACGGTCCTCCTTCCATTCAGCAGATGCTGGGCATTGCTGTGCTCGAGTCTCTTACCAATACACAGCCTGAGTTGCCCTCTAAGGTGGCACATGAAGACCCCGTCCTCCCGCCTCGTCCCAGACAGCGAGCGGCCACGGTGGTACCTGAGCAGAATATGGTGAAGAACTCTCGATTGAACCTCGTGGTGAGCGAGCCTGTTGCTCGTCGCCAACCTCGTCCCTCTCTACATGTCCTTTCACCAGAGGGAGAGGGTGATACAACTTCAGACCTCTGCACTCAGTCATCTCACCATGTGCCTGAGCCAAAAACAGACTGCGTTGAGTTGTCCCCGGACACGCCTGATCAGAATGACTCTTATCAACTGTCACAAAGTTTAGAACTATGCCTGGAAAGCGCTGTCAGTAAAGATGAAGGGAATCTGCCTTCTCCAAGCACGCCCGAGGCTGACAGTCCCTCAGGAGCCCCTGCGGTAGCCAGGCTGGACTCCAGTGATGATAACAACAACCCCAACACTGACTTAGTGGATGCTGTTGCGTCCTGCCTTAGCACAGATAGCATTGACTTCTTCAGTGCCAGAGAGAAATTCCTCTGTCTGTCCCAGGATAATCAACCTCGCTCATTTTCTGAAACGACCACTCAATCCAGATGCACCCCACCCTTGGATGATTCCAGTGAGGAAGCTGATGAGGTAAGTGTTGGCGCTCACTTCAGAGCTTGTTGCACTTCCTGATTTGTCATGCTGAAAGATAAATGATAAAACATGAATTGGAATGACTCATTTATCAATCTAACTGTGCATGACACAAGAAGTGGAGGCAAGTGAGGCTAGTACAACACTGCCTCCTGCTGGTCTAATCTAGAATTGCACTTAAAGTGACAGTTCACCCAAAAATGAAAATTCTGTCATTAATTACTCACCCTCATGTCGTTCCAAACCCGTAAGACCTTTGTTCATCTTCGGAACACAAATTAAGATATTTTTGATGAAATCCAAGAGCTTTATGACCATTCAAAAAAGGTAGTAAGGACATTTCTAAAATTAAATAAAGATTTTCTGGTCGACTAGTCATTAATTGTAAGCATCAGTCGACTACTAGTCGCACGTTTATTAATAAACCATATAAATCAGAATGAGCCATTAATTTGCCTACAAAGTCTATTAGGTGCTCAAGGGCATGCAAAAAAAGCTTGTCACAGAACACCAGAAGATATAACAGTTATGAACGTGTCAGGGAAAAAACAGCAAGGAGACTGCATTAACATTTTAATAACTTATTGATAAGCTAGTGCTTTCTTTGTTTTCGTCTTAAGACATGAAGTCGGCAACACTGACTTGTCATCTCCGCAGTAGTACTTGCCTGTATGAATGTTTCATGAGGATTGCATAATCTGAGAATATTTGTTTTACATTTGAATTGGTTCATTTAGAAGTAGAGATTTCGCTCTCTAATAGATATATTTTTCCTGTCCGGAGTTTCGTGTATACAAGTGACCGAGATGGCAGCGTATCTTTTTTGCTTTAATTATTTTACAAAAGCGCAACATTTCGTTGTTATTGTGAGTGCACACAAATAAACAGAGTCTTTACAGATTCAAAAGATGTATTACCAAATACATCTGTATGACCAAAAATGAGATTTTAAGAGCAAGTGACCGCACTGGCACGGCCGTAGCCAGCTATGAGGTTACCGAGGTCCGGACATTTTTTTATATTCAAAAATAAAATGTCAAGCTCCCTGAATGATTATTTAGCCGTTTAAACCACCTCATATCACATGAGTGTTTGCAATTCATGTTGCTGCGAGAAGCTAGCGTAGTGAACGGGGCTTGAGAGCGCAGGTGCAGCCTCCGTTTGTTGCCAGATCCACCTATTATACGTGTTTTTTTGACTCGTTTTTCCAATTTAGTGTGACACTTTGGAACGTTTATAAAGTGGAAAGTTGAACGTTAGTGTTAGTGATATATTAATCTTATTTACAAAACACAAGCTTTGAACTTATTTCGGATATCTTTTTCTTTCTTTTTGTAATTGCTTGTTTTCCGTAGCAATATCTGGCAACATTGTACATTAGGGGTGTGACAAGATCTCGTGGCACGAGATCTCGCGATATTCCGATGTGTCCCGCGAGATCTGACTGGTCTCGCGAGAACGACGATATCATTGCAAAACATTGTGCAGTGTTTACATTAGAGCTGCATGACTAATAGTTAAAATATCACGATCTCTATTCAAACACCCATGCGATCTTATTCATGAATGACAACGATTCAGCGATGTCTATTACAACTGTTTCACGCGCTCCACAGACGCTTACGATGAGAAAGTTATTGAAGACATACAAATCTGCAATCTTACTGCTATGGTTTCAGAAAGCAACGCAAACAGTCTTTTTAACCACATAATCATCATTATGTCTTTGTTACAGAAATTTAAATAACATAAGTACTGGGATAAAAGCTTATAGTTTGGATATAAACACTTATTGTCTACAGTAGCGATCAAAACGAAAGTATAACACGTATGTAGAGCAAGTGATCATCGTTAATATCTGAAAGAAATGTATAACACTATCAAAAACAATAGCATAATACAAATCTGTTTGTTACAGAATTAAATAGGCTAACGTTACTATTAGGGATGCACCGATCATGATTTTTCATGGCCAATTCCGATACCGATTTTTTACAAGCAAGCTGGCCGATTCCGATACCGATTTCCGATTTTTTCAAAAACAAGAAGTTATGCAAGTAAACAACATAAACAACATGTTTATTTAGTATTTAACAGGCCAATCTGGCTTTGGCTATTGAATCAATAGCATCTGACATCTGAAATTAAATAATAAATAAATATGAAAGTAAATACAGTTTAATAAGTAAAACATGCTTTTAGTAAAGTAAAACAGCAAGCCAACAGGCATTTTAACGTAAAATAATAATAATCATTCTTAACAGAACAGACTTTTATTTTTGGCTTTTCAAAAGTAAAGTAATGCTTTTTACAAAAATAAGCATCTCAGCTTTGTCACAAGTGAGTCTGTTTCTTTTTTCATCTGTCACGTGAGAAGCTGAGCTGAACAAACGTTCGCTGTCTGCGCTTGTGCAGGGCGAGGACAGGTAGGCTTGCGCAACTTCAGCGAGCACAGAAAAGCGGCTGTCCTTTGCAGACATTGCAGATTGCAATCTTCACGTCCTGCTCACAGATTTCGAAAAACCGCCACACAAGTGACATGTTTCTGAATGAATGGAATGCCGCGGCCCGCGTACACACTTCCGGTCCGGAAAAAAACCGGCCGGTTTTTGCATCTTTTCGATTTATGGCCGGTCAACCGGTGCATCCCTAGTTACTATGCCAAATAACGTTAACGTTACTGGCCAGCAGGAAGACGTCTCATGCTCTTTAGTTAACCTCAAGTCATCAAAAAACATTACTGCATGACTTTGCCACTTCCTGTGAATTTTTTTTCTGCAACCAAGCGACTAATAAAGTTTTGGTCAACCAAGCCTCTTCTTGTCAACCAATGGTTAATCGACTATTAGGGGGCAGCCCTAGTTAAAATAGTCGATGTGAAATCAGTGGTCCAACCGTAATTTTATGAAGCTATGTGAATACTTTTTAGTTTTTTTTTTTCACGCACAAAAAGTAGTCTTGTAGCTTCATAACTATTTTGTCGATGTTCTTGGAACCTTTCTGGAACTTCAATGTGGAAAGACCCTTGCTGTCTATGGAGACTCAGAAAGCTCTTGGATTATATCAAAAATATCTTAATTTGTTTTCCGAAGATAAACAAAGGTCTTATGGGTTTGGAATGAAATGAGGGTAAGCAATTAATTGCAAAAGGGACAGTTCATCCAAAAATGTAATTTTGTGGTCATTTATTCACCCTCATGTCATTGATAAATAAAACCTGACAAATAAATAAACAAGCAAACAAAAACCTTTTTCAATTCTCTGAAAGTGGGAGGATTGACCATTTTGAGATGGTATGGTGAAAAGTATGGTAAAAAAAAAAAAAAAAAAGGTCCATTCTACTGTAGCTTCAGAAGACTGGGGACCTGTCCCAAATCGCACCCTTAACCCTTGCTGTCACACTTTTGTACCGTAATGGCAGAAGTGTGCATCAAAAGAAGGCAAACACCCTTCTGTAAACTAAAATGTCGAATGGGACACCCTACAGCGTTGAGGACTTAGTGGACATGCGTATGTGGTGGTCATTGTGAGTCTGCAAGACCGCAAGTGCACATGAAATGTGTCATTTGGGACAGGGCCCAATATTGATCTTTTGCACTTTGATAATTTTCTAACAGCTACAGCCCACATTCTAAAAAAAACGGAGCTCTAGACAAGTTCTTGTTTGTGTACCATGGAAGAGTAAGTTGAATTGGAGACAAAGTGAGGGTGCTCAAAAGATAACACGATGAATGTAAAGTATTTTCAGCTTTGGGTGAACTATTCCTTTAATGTGGTAACATTTACGTTAATGTGGTAAGCTCTCTGTTTTGAGAGTGAAATGGAACAATGCAGTTACCTCTTGTAATCTAAAATTTTGCTTTTCTCCTTCCTAGTGCCACACCCACTCAGAGACCAATAGCGATGCAGTGCCCCACCTCCCTCACAATGACAGCAGCGTATGTGTGCGTCATTTAGTTACTGAACTGGAATCCATATCGCACAGTGGCAGTCCGCCACTGGCACGCAACTCACCTCAAACTGCTACACTGGAGTCGGAGGATGAGGAAACCGTTTCGGTTCCTGATTCCCCCACTGAAAAGCCCTCAGGATCTGTGCGGCGGGCCACCGAGCAGTTGGAGCTTATACTACGCCAGGGTCAAGAGGTTCCAAGCTCTCGCTCTCCTCTTCCTTCCCCATGTTTGGACTGTTCAGAGTCACAATCTTCCCCTAGTAACCCTGAGGGCACTCCAGCTCTGACCTCTACTGAGCCCCAAAAGACTACAGATGACACCAAAGTTCTTGATGATGAGGACTCTGGGATAATCCCTGATCCTTCCTTCTCGGTATATCTTGAAGGGAGCGTTTCAGTGGAGGCATTGAACCCCACTCTTGAACCCAGCTCTGGTTCTTCCTCTCTGTTGTGGTTAGAAGGTGTAACTGAGTTGGAGACGGACGTAGATGACCCGTTGAGGTCTCATGTCCGACTAGCATGTAGTAGTGAGGATTTGCAGAAGATCCAGGAGACTCTCCGAGAGCTCCAGGCTTTTTTATACGAGGCTGGAGGACTGGGGTTGTGCACTGGAGAAGTTGAGGAGAACCAGTCTGCTGAGGACAAGCAGGATTTGATAAATGGGGAGCTGCGCTTGGAACCCAAAGCACCTGCGATGTGGCAAAGAGCCATGGAAATCGAAGCCCGCATTAGACAGGCTGGTCTCACCCCTCCTTCGCTCATGAAACGCTCTGCTTCGCTCGCTAAACTGGACCGGCTAGAGCTGTCTACTAATGATTTGAGCGACTGGGACTTCCATCCGGCTACCACAGGGTTTCATCAACCCACCTCATTGTCTTTATCCATTTTTGACTCCGTGCCACTGACACACAGCCACGATGACGCCCATAAAAAGCAGCGTGTTCTACCTCAGAGCCCTTCCGGCCCGGATTCCGCCGTCCATTTGATGGAGGCGGACAGGACTGAAGGCTCTGCCCACCCCTCACAACAAACTCAAGTGGGCGGAGCCAGTCCCCCTGAACACACCCCTGTCCAGCCGACCGTTTCGGTGTCCACGCGACAACAACAACATGCAAAGACTCACCCCGTACGTCGTTTCCGCAAAGCGGCGGACAAGAAAAAGACGGTTACTGTTTTGTACAACACCATGTGACCATGAACGCTGAGTTTTGTCAGCGTGAAGGACTATCTCGGACTGCAATTAAGTTTCGTTCAGTGAAGTCTAAGCTACATTTGTATGTTTGAAATGTATGCTACTGTAGGTGTGAATGAGGGCATGTGTGAGGGAGCGAGTATATGTCAGTTTTTTGGTTTTCAGAATCTTTCAGGTAGCAACCCGGACAAGGGGGTTGTTTCTTAACATGCACTTTACTCTCTTGTTTGTCTTTTTTATTGTTTTTCTTTTTTAGATAGCATTTTTATTTGGATATTTTTGCACTGGCTTGAACGGTAGAGTTGACTGTATGTCTGACAGCATGTTGGAGTCATGATTCTGTTTGAAACCAAGGTAAACTTGATCAACTTTTTTTATCCTGTGCTTTAGCTGTGACTATTATAAAATAAAACTGCACTATTTTAATCATTTTGTCAAAGTTATTCATTCTGTTGAGAGGTTAAGGCATCAAAATCTAATTACATTTTTTTTTAAGATAAGCCATATTACAAACTGTTAGAAGTTTTAGTGGTGGTGATGGTAATTATTTAAATCATTATCATCCAAATTTGGCTGCAGAGAAATGTTAACCCAGCTCTCTTTCAGTGAAATGCGTTGTTTGAACAATAGCGCCACAATGTGGTAAGAAGTAATATCCCAGTATGATGTAATGCTGTGCTGTGGTTGTTTGGGGATTGCTTTCTGTGCAGTACATTCTAATTGAAGTGATTTATAATGAGGTCCGTGTAAAGGCAATTCAGGGAATTATTTCTAAACGCAATATACAGTGCCTTGCAAAAGTATTCATACCCTTCATTTTTTTTTCATGTGCTATGTTGCAGCCTTATGTTAAACTGCTGTAAATTACGTTTTTCCCCACATCAATTTACACTCCAGACACCATAATGCCAAACCAAAAACAGATTTGTGACAACTTTGCTAATTTATTAAAAAATATAACTGAAATAAGTACATTGCATAAGTATTCATACCCTTAACTCGTACTTAGTTGAAACACCTTTACAGCCTCAGGACTTTTTGGGTATGATGCGACAAGCTTTGCACATCTGCTTTTGGCATTTATCTGCCATTCTTCTCCTCACCCCATAACACCTCTGACCTCAAGCTCTGTCAGCTTGGATGGGGGCCGGCAGACATTTTCAGGTTTCTCCAGAAATATTTGATTGCGTTCAAGCCAAGTCCACTCAAGGACACTCACAGAGTTGTCTATAAGCCACTTGTTATAAGTCACTATATATACACTGTGTGCTTAGGGTCAATGTCCTGTTGGAAGGTGAACCTTCTGCCCAGACTGAGGTTCTGAATGCTCTGGACTGGGTTTTCATTAAGGCTGTCTCTATATTTTGGTGCATTGAGCTTTTCTTCTACTCTGACGAGTCCACAGCCTGAGGCTGCTACCCGCACGCTTTACTGTTGGGATGTTACTGTTCAGGTGATGAGCAGTGTTTGGTTTCCTTCAAACATGATGCTTGGAATAGAGGTTCATCAGACCAGAGAATCTTGTTTCTCACAGTATGAGGGTCCTTTAGGTGCTTTTTTGCAATTTCCAATTTTCATGCGTCTTCACTGAGGAGAGGGTTGAGTTTGGACACAGCATTAAAGACTGGATTGGTGGAGTTTTGCAGTGATGTTTGTCCTACTGTCAGTTTCTACCATCATGGAACTCAACTAGAGTGACCATCAGGTTCTTGGTCACCACTCTAGCCCAGACCCTTCTCCATCAATTGCTAATAAGGCCAACTCTAGGATGAGTCCTAGTTGTTCAAAGTGTCTTCCATTTATAAATAATGGAGGCTACATGCTTCTGTGAACCTTAAATGCAGCAGAAGTTATGAGTGCTCCTGAACTAAATTTCAAGTGTTCCAGAAATTCTTATGCAATGGAATCAGTGTTGTCACAAACCTGTTTTGAGCTTTGTCATTATGGTGTATGGAATGTAGTTTGATGTGGGGGAAGAAGTAATTTAAAGCAGTTTAACATAAGGCCGCAGCATAAAACGTGAAAAGGGGTATGAATACTTTCGCAAGGCACTGTCAGTGTTAATAATGTATTGCTAAAATGTCAAAAAACTTTTCTCATTTTTTTCCTCCAACTTCAAAATTATTCTACATCGCTGCAGAAGTACCGACCTAGTGTTTATAAAGTGAAAATGCAAAAAATCCTTTACAAAAAAAGGTAAAACAGCGATGTAGGATGATTTTAATGTTGGAGGAGAAAATGAGATTGGAGTAATTATATATATATATTAGGGCCGGGACTCGATTAAAAAATTTAATCTAATTAATTAGAGGCTTTGTAATTAATTAATCGAAATTAATCGCATTTTAATCGCATATAAATATTTGACCTGAGAACAGTGAGAATTAAGATTTTTTACATGGATTTTTAGTATACCATTGAATAATGACTGAATACATAAGCAACAAAATATTGTTTATTTTTGTTCAACCAAGTCCAACAGACCAGTGCAATATTGCTATTAAGTGTAGCAAGAGGCACGTTCTTTAACGAGTCTTTCATGCCGAGAACTCTGCTCTTTTGCTTAATTATGCATTTAAACGTTAATGACCAAACCTATCATTATAAATGTTGCTGCACATGGAATATAACGCGGATAACATTTAAAAAATATTTTTTGTCAGGTTACACACTGATTATTTATCACTCAAACCCCTTTCTCTACCTGTCCGTTGGTCGCGTATATCATCCATGTTTGTAGTTTTTCAACACTTTTTATGCGTGTTTGTAGTTCTAATCGAATCCTCGTTCACGGCGCAGTGTGTTGCGGGCAATATTAGCCGTTAGAGTGTGCATTGTTCGTTAAGTAATAGACCATCCGGGAATCTTTGGAATAATTTTTTAAACATTCAACGATTTGGGACATACAATACTATTTAGGACGGACGCAACTTGTCTGAACGCTAGTTGGTGCTCCAGTATAATCGGTCCGCCGAATCTCATCCAGTGAGAAACGTTCCGCGGTGCAAAACTTAGTGCGATTAAAATGCGTTAAAAAAATTTAACGCGTTATTTTTGTGTGATTAATTAATCTAAATTAACGCGTTAAAGTCCCGGCCCTAATATATATATATAAAAAAAAGATTGTTTCGCTAGATAAGGCCCTTTTTTCTCTACCTGGGAGCGTTTGGAGCCCTGTGAAGCTGCATTTAAACTGCATTTTGAAAGTTCAAACTCGGGGGCACCATAGAAGTCCACTATAGACGTTTTTCCTGAACACGGAAGTAAGTCCGACTCTTAACTGAAAGAATGCTTTGCATTTCCGGTCTGCATTGTTTCTAGTCAAATTAGGGTATATTCCGAGCTAATAAACTAATGTTAAACCTATTCAAATGTTTTTAAAAAGCACATGGCTCCATAGCGCCATCACTAGGCAATATCGCAATGACCGTCATTTGTCAGTGCCTCACTTTAATGAGTGTGGTAGATGACACGAAGCAGCGGACGTTAGCTATATTAAAAACAGATGGACACTATTTGAATGGGTTCCTATGGGTTCAATCTGACGTTAGAATTCGTAATGGCGACACTCATCGTTTACTCAGGAAAAAGGTCTATATGAAGATAAATTCTGAAATGTTTTCCTCAAAAAACGTTATTTCTTTACGACTGAAGAAAAATATATTATCATCTTGGATGACAAGAGGGTGAGTACATTATCTGGAATTTTTTTTGTTCTGGAAGTGAACCACTTCAATGTCCTAGTATGTCCTCTAACATTTCTTTAACCGACTTTATCCAAGCCAAGTTAAGGGGATGCTAATAATATCCTGCATTAAGCAATCTGAAATATTCTAAAATCCCTTTACAAAAAGCTCAGTCGGAGCCCTATAAAAATAACTTGTAACATCTCTGGCCATTATAATGCTTTACCTGTTTACTTGATGCATATTAGAGAAACGGTAATGAGAGACTAGTCTGTTCACACGAATCCATTTTTATCTCCATCTGGGACCAGTGGCTATTATGTTTGGATATTCTCGTCAAAGTACCTGCGCAGACTGGCTCTGATTAATATTGTTCACTGGGGTTGACTCGTCACATAGTCAAAGCTTGCTCTAGAGTCTAGACTGCTGATTCATACTGGAAACGGCACAGCGACGCTTAAAACACTCCCCCGGTAGTCCCAAAATAATCATGGGAATAAAGGTGTTTCGAGACTTTTTGCAAATGATAACAAGCTATTTTAAATGATGTTTGAACCTCCTAGTGAAAACTTGTCATTTATTAAAGGGAATTATACCTATTTAGCAGGCCTAGAAGATGAACACAATCAATAATTATGTAGCTATCTGTCATTTAGTAGTGTCTTGTTTTTAGGCCCCATAGTTTTGAGGTAAATGTGTTCAAAAGTCTGAAAAATCTGTGCATAACTTTAAGGAACATCACTACCAAACACCATTTTTCTATAATTAAACACTTTTTTGGGAGTTATTCCATAACATTTAGTTTTTATACATGTACAACTGTTCAGAACTATGCTAGCTAACCATGTGCTGATTTACATCTTTGTGCTAGGTTCAAAATTATCTAAAATTGTCACTACCGAAAACATTTAGTGGAGTTTTAGTAGTGACCTTTTTTTTTTGGGTGTTATCCTATTAAATTATCAAAAATTGTCAAAAAAATATGTGACCCTAGACCACAAAACCAGTCTTAAGTCGCTGGGGTATATTTGTAGCAATAGCCAAAAATACATTGTATGGGTCAAAATTCTAGATTTTTTTTTTTATGCCAAAAATCATTAGGAAATTAAGTAAAGATCATGTTCCATGAAGATTTTTAGTAAAATTCCTACTATAAATATATCAAAATGTATTTTTTTATTAGTAATATGCATTGTTAAGAACTTAATTTGGACAACTTTAAAGGTGATTTTCTCAGCATTTTGATTTTTTTTTGCACCCTCAGATTCTAGATTTTCAAATAGTTGTATCTCGGCCAAATATTGTCCTATCCTAACAAACCATACATCAATAGAAAGCTTATTTATTCAGCTTTCATATGATATATACACCCCAGTTTTGTAAAATTTAACCTTATGACTGGTTTTGTGGTCCAGGGTCACATATAGTATACTTTATGGTGTAATTAAGATGTTATAATAGTGTTTGGTTCACTGTTAATAACAGATTCTTTAATTATAAAGGAACTTTGTGAGATCACGATGAACTGAAGTAAATAACACATTTTTAGTGATTATCAAGTAAGGGCTATTTGTGCACTTCTAGGCTATATATAATTCGTTCAGAATTGATCGATTGTTTGCTAACGGCCATATACCCTGTACAAGCAGAAACATTTCGGGAGTGATAAATCCCTCATAAAAAAAGGAATGTTCAAGAAATGCAGACTAATAGATTAATAGAGAGAAATTTGAATTTTCGTGTCAAAATATATTGTTAATGCAGTTGCAATTAGGATATTTATAAAAGTATGATGACTAAATCTTATAATTCTTTCACTGTACATTGCTATTCTTGTTGTGGTAAAAAGCGGAGTAATTTCCACAATGATGCATCTTGTAC
>NC_133374.1:16980325-17027548 GCF_049309525.1 Garra rufa
TGGTGTTCTTAGGGTTGAAGACTTCTCCTTTTTTATGCCAAATGAAGGCTACATTATTGTGGCCAAACAATTCAATTTTTGTTTCTTCTGACCATAAAACAGAAAACCAGAAATCTTCTTCTTTGTCCAGATGAGCATTTACAAAGGCCAAGCGGTCTTTTGTGTGCTTTATCTGGAGAAATGGTGTCCTCCTTGGTCTGCGTCCGTGGAACCCAGCGGTGTGCAGTGTCCGTTGGACTGACTGCCTTGAGATGTTGCCACCAGCAGAGCCCAGATTCATCAGGATGGCCTTGGTGGTGATCCTTGGATTCTTTTTCACCTCTCTCACTATCCTCCTGGCTAGCAGAGGTGTCACTTTTGGCTTCCGACCACGTCCTCTTGAGATTTTTCACAATGTGGAACATCTTGTATATTTTAATAATATTTTGCACTGTAGCCACTGGAACTTCAAAACATTTAGATATGGTCTTATAGCCCTTTCCTGACTTGTGAGCAGCCACAATGCACAGCCGCAGGTCCTCATTGAGCTCCTTTGTCTTAGCCATGACTGTCCACAAACCAACAGCAGAGAGCTTCTGTTTTTCACCTGTTAAGTTGATTAAAACAGCTGTTCCCAGTGAATCAGGGTAATTAGGATGCTTTAGAACAGCTTGGACTATTTGGAATGGTATAGAACTTTGGATTTTCCCATAGACTGTGACAGTTTGCAAAGGGTATGAATAAATTTGGACATGACACTTTTTGTTCAAATGTAAATAAAAGCTGAGAACTATTTTTTTTTTCTACAATGATGCCTCTTGTACATCGTCTTATCTTTTGGGAGAAGCCTGTGTCATTTCCGGTTAAAAAAAATGTATGTATGTTATGTATGTAATGTATGTAAACATTCCAAGAGGAATTGCTGATTGAATTCTTACTCCAAGCTGATCTGAAAAGTTGGCAGCCCTCGATTTGGTAGTGACAAATTTGGGGAGATGACAAATATTCCAAAACTTTCTAAAAATACAATATAAGAATTAACTGCACAATTGAAACGTGTACTTTGAATATTATACAATTTGCATACATGGCACATTCAATCACAATGCTTAAATTCATGTTAATTTAGATATCATCCTTTATTCGGAATGCCTTTTAAGTTACAAATGTGAACAATATATTTCAGTCACATACAAACACAACGGCAGCACTCCACACAAACCACAGCGTCAAATAAAAAAGGTTAAATATAAATAATGCTCTTATAATATGTTTTACTAAAACATTGAGTCATCTCCTAACGACTGAACCGAGCATTCACAAGTCGCACAATCTTAAGATCAAACCTACGTGTTTATTAGGAGCTCTGTCTCCAGACACCGTCATCAGATCCCTTTCCTTTGAAAACTGACGCGTAATCCCTTGTGCTTTAACGTCGAAGCGTTTCAGATGTTGAGTATGGCCATGTTTCCTAATTTGTTTTTAAGATTCACCTGATAACATCAAACCCTGAGGGCACGTCACTCAGGCCCAGAATAAATCTGACTAAGGAGAAACATCTATTTTAAGATTCTCCGATAAAACTTTCCGCTTCGTCTTCAGGGCATTATCTCTGTGAGTGATTCCTCCTTTCATGTTTTATTCCAGAACTGGCACCCCTTATGAAAGCACAATTAGATTTTTGATTAGCTACCGCAGGTGTTCCAGTCATGAGACAATGAGCTCTGATGGTAATGTTGAAGGAAGCACTGAATGGAGGCCGGGAAAGAAAGACTGTTGTCGAGTGATTGAACAGACGGATGAATGCATGTCATGACAATTACACTGATTAACACACCCAAGAGTCAATATGAAAGATCAACTTAGCACCATTTGAAGTAGAGCGCACACACTGTGTTGTATGCAAATAATGTGTTATTTTTCTGGAAAAAAAGTGCATTTAGGACACAAATAATAAATATTGCAATGAGCATTTGATTCAGATTCAAAGGAATCATTTAGTCATAAACGGCATGTACCTGAAAATGACTATTCAATCTTATTATTAACTGTCAGGTGTACCATTACAATCATTTATCCAGTGTTTGAATTATCAATCTGGCTAATAATTAAAAATCATGCCATTGACAGTAAACAGAGGGTTGCTGCCAACCTTCTATCATAACCAAGGGTTTGGCGTTCACTTTAGGGCACTTACACACTAGAAAAAGTGTGACGGAGGATTTTTTTGGACAGGACTGGGCAAAATCCTTTTAGGGTTAGAAACTGATTAAGGGCTTTCACACCAAGTCAAATGTGATTATATATAATTTTTTTAAGATAGATATTCTAATCTATTTCCCATTCTGCTACTATGGCCAAAAGGGCTGGGTATTGACACAAATTTCACGATTCGATTCCATGTTCAATTCGACTCTATATCAATTGTTTTGGATATATATTTTAAGCAATTAAGGGGCCAGGCATGGAATGGAGTGTCAGACCAACTGCAACAAGTGATTAAAGCCATTTTAGGATTATTAGTCAAAATGGCTGAAAAATCTTAATTAAAACCTGTAGTAACATTATTTAATGGGTTATCACTTTGACAAATAGGTGGCGCTATTATCAATCGATATGGTGTGATCTGTGTGAGGTGACAATGGCAGACACAAAGTTTGGGGTCAATTATGTCAAAGCTTTGCAGAGATACAGCCTCAAACGTAATTTGGCATCATGACTGAAATTTGTTGTGATGCTATACAAAAGCAGTTTTGTCTATTAAGACAAAATAACTTTTAGTCAGCACAGTGTGAAGATCATCTGACTTGTTTTTTGTGAACATCGGATGAACGGCCTAGGAGGAGTTTGAAGAAAAATTTCGGCCGACTATGGCACAATTGGTATCTATGTTTTCGGCATGACCTAAGGAATATTTTAAGGAATATTTTTAGAATTTTTGGAAATTAACGGTTTATTATTGGTTAATGAAGGTGGCAATGGCACACACAAAGTTTGGTGTCAATATGTCAACGCTTTGGAGAGATACAACCTCGGACGTAGTTTGGGATGATTCCAGCAAATTCGTTGATGTGTTAAATGATAACCGTTTCACATGTCGACAAAATCCATAACTATTTGCCAGCATGGTCTGAAGATGATCCAAGCCAAATTTGGTGAAAATCAGACCAATGGTCTAGGGGGAGTTTGAAAAAGTATATTTTCAACATAAATCAAAATGGTCGACTATGGCAAAATTGGTATCTACGTTCTCGGCATGATTTAAGGAATATCTTGAGAGCGTTGTGATAGGTTAATGCAATCAAAAGTTATTAGCATTTTTGAAAATGTTATTATTAATGGTTAATGGTTTATTACTCAGACACAGTTTGATATCATACCAGCAAATTCATTGTAGCGTTAAATGATAACTGTTTCATATATTGACACAAAATGCATAACTTTTTTTAAAATTTGGTGAGAATCGATCAAGGAGGAGTTTGAAAAGTGGGTTTTCAGCATAAATCAAAATGGCGGCTAGGAAGTTTGGCAAATTTTGGCATAATTGGTATCGATATTCTCGGCATGATCCAAGGAAAATATCAAGACCAATTACAACAGACCAATTTAATTTTATATTATTAGCATTTTTTGAACATTTTCGTTACAAGTTTTATAACAAGACACCAATGCGTTCGTAAAAATATAGCACTTTACGACAAAATTCAAAATGGCTGATGCCCAAAATGGCTGACATGGGAAAACTGGGTATGGTTCGATACGGCATGCTCCACCGAATCTGAAGAGACCAAAAAACTCTGATGGTAATGTTGAAGGAAGCACTGAATGGAGGCTGGGAAAGAAATGCTGTTGTCTAGTGATTGAACAGATGGATGAATGCATGTCGTCACAATTACACTGATTAACATACCCAAGAGTCAATATGAATGATCAACTTAGCACCATTTGAAGTAGAGCGCACACACTGTGTTTTATACGAACCAATTTAATCTAATATTATTAGCATTTTTTGAACATTTTTTGTTACAATTTTTTTTATGACGTAAAAATATAGCATTTTACGACAAAATTCAAAATGGCCAATGCCCAAAATGGCATGGGAAAATTGGGTATGGTTCGATACGGCATGCTCCACCGAATCTGAAGAGACCAAAAATGATTTTTGGCCAAACCATTCAGAATTCATAAGCAAAAAAGGCCATTTTTCATATCTCCTGACCACTAGGTGGTACTTTGCCAAAACTGTGTAGGTACCCTCAGGTCATGGCTGTTTTAACACACACCAAGTTTTGTCTCAATATGCCAAATCGTTGCAGAGATATAGTCTCACATCCATTTTTACGTGTTCTTTGTTGAATTTGTTTGTGTGTTATTTGAGTATGGTTTGACTAATCAACTTTAATTTCATAACTTTTTGCCTGCATGATCTGAAGATGATCTGGGCTAATTTTGGTGAAAATCAGACAAACTGTCTAGGATAAGTTCGACAAATAGGTTTTTCAAACTATTAAAAATAGCGAAAAACCTGACCTTACGATTATTAAATTTTGTTGTCCTTCTGACTCGGCATGAGCCAAGGATTCAGAGGAAAATTTTCCTTCTAGAGAGTTAGAGATAGATAGAGTTAGAGACTAGGTTAATGTTGAGACTGTCCTCTATCAGTGTGCCATATTATAACTTTCCCGCAAGCGGTTCTATGGGCTGCCATAGACTTCCAGAGCGGAAGAAGAAGAATAGTAAGAACGGCAACGGATACCAAAATGCTTCTCTCTAGATTTCGTTTTCTAGCTGACTAAGGTACCCAAATTTTTAGATTTTTTGTTCAATTTAGTGTTGTGTAATGTATTGTTTACAAGCTGTTATATTGATGACTTTTGAAACACTAATTGAGAAATTACATGAGACAGGATACGGATTTTGGTAAGTTTTAAACAGTGCCAAAATTGTATTTATTGTTTGAATGTTGTAATGGATGGAATTTGAAATCTAAGACTTTGTTTCATATCAAAAGTAACAAAGCACAAAGCTTATTGCGATTAATTGGATAGGAGGTGCTACAATGTTCCGTGAATGAAATGAAAACAGGTTATGGTAATCGATTCTTCGGATTTAAGAATCAATATAATTTTGTAAAAATGAGAATTGAGTGAAATCGCAACTTTTTTACCCAGCCCTAATGGCCAACCAAGATTTGGTTGGAGACATTTTCTATCTTAATCCATCTTTTATTTGTATTAGTCTGAACAGACAAATTTTCATGCCAAACATTCACAATAGTGTGAACAGGTCTTTAGTTTGAAATCAATGCAATGACATTAACCAAAAGTTATTAGCCAACTTTGGTTGTATAATGGAAGTGTCACTTTTTCAGATCTTTTCTTGTTTTTGTGAATGCAGCATTCCCATCAAGACTGATGGAGCTGCAGCATGAACTCTTGTGTGTAAGTGCCCTTGCACATTCTGTTAGGAGACGTCATTGCTCCTCAATCCAAGTGCACTGAATCTGATGTGTGTTAACAACCAAAACTTAAGTTCTCTACCTTCATCACATAAAACTAAAAATCCCCTTCAGAACTTAAACTTATGGGTGAGTTTGTAAGGACTCTGGGCGAGTGCTCGGATGATGGCTTTGAGAAATGACGCCAAAATACGCAGCGTGCACTGTCTCAGTCATAAATGCACATTCACACGTTAGGAGACCAGACCGGTGCTGATCAGTCAGTGGATTGCCATGAGTTCAGTAGTTTGTGTTTGTAAACTTGCAGTGAAGACAGCAGAGGTTGCTCTGTGATTCGGGACGACTCGTTTGAGAGCGGCCCATTTTATCCAGTTCTTTGGAAGGAGAGGGCGGGGCGTTTGGGAGCGGCCAATCGAAGTTGGTTCCAGATCCCTAGACATGCTCTCCCACCCCTCGGTTCCAACTATTCCCCATCACTTCTCCATGAGTGACAGCTGAATGATACGCTGCAGTTCCTCTTCCTCTCGCCTTTGGCGTAGCTCCGCCTCTTCCTGTTCGCGGGCGGACAGCGCCATGGCTATACGCAGTTGCTCGTCATAGCTGCGCTGTGGCTTATTGGTTGGTGTGCTGCGAGGGCTCTCCACGGGGCTGGGTTTGTGCTGTGGGGTTCTGGGTAAGGGAGAAGAAAAGAAGTGACTGAGACCTCTGCTAATAAACACTGCCTTTTTGACAACAGTAAAACCAGCTATTTAAGCAATATCTCTTTATTTTAAAATGTAATTAATTCCTGTGATGGCAAAGCTGAGTTTTCAGCAGCATTACTACGGTCTTCAGTTTTACATGATCCTTCAGAAATCATTCTGATATGTTGATTCGCTGCTCAAGAAACATTTCGGCTTAACATTTTTGTGGAAACCTGAATTTTTTTGATACATACAGTTGAAGTCAAAAGTTTACATGCACCTTGCAGAATCTGCAAAATGTTAATTATTTTACCAAAATAAGAGGGATCATACAAAATGCATGTTTTTTTTATTTAGTACTGACCTGAATAAGATATTACACATAAAAGATGTTTACATATAGTCCACAAGAGAAAATAATTGTTGAATTTATAAAAATTACCCCGTTCAAAAGGTTACATACACTTGAGTCTTAATACTGTGTTGTTATCTGAATGATCCACAGCTGGTTTTTTTGGGGGTTTTTTTTGGTTAAGTGATACGTGTTCATGAGTCCTGCTGTTCTTTAGAAAAGTCATTCAGGTCCCACAGATTCTTTGGTTTTTCAGCATTTTCGTGTATTTGAACCCTTTCCAACAAGGACAGCTGAGGGACTCATATGCAACTATTTCAGAAGGTTCAAACGCTCACTGGCTCTTCAGATGGAAAAACGAAGCTGGGGGTGAAAAGTTTTGAACAGAATGAGGATGTGTACATTTTTCTTATTTGGCCTAAATATCATACAGTTATTGCTGAAAAGGGTTCAAATACACAAAAATGCTGAAAAACCAAAGAATTGTGGGACCTGAAGGATTTTTCTGAAGAACAGCAGGCAGTTTAACTGTTCAGGACAAACAAGGGACTCATGAACAACTATCACTAAACAAAAAAAAAAAAAACACACAGCTGTGGATCATTCAGGTAACAACAGATTGCAGATTCTGAAAGGGGGGTGTAAATTTTTTATCTCAACTTCAACTCAAAGAACAGCATTTATTTAAAATACATTTTTTTTGTGTCTGTGTGTGTCTTTAAAACTACAGATGATCTACGCTCAGTTGTCCTGCACTGAAACTGGAACCTTAAATAATAATGGCGTGAAGCGACTGTTTCGGATTCATGTCGGCTGCCACGGACAGGGTATCTCAACCTGCTTTAAAACTCCATGAAGAGCAAACGAAGGTGAGGAGAGAGAGATGAAAACCCTAGTGAATTTCTATGAGCTTCACTGAGGATGTATTGACAGTCAAGCCTATGTCAATAGCTCCGGTAAATGTGATGAGAGTGTGACACTGTCCTTGCCTATTGTGGGTGAGATGTGACTACAGGAGACGGTAGAAGCGGAATACTGTCTGCAGACCTTTCGTGCCGACTGGGGTCACAGGACAGAGAGTGCGTTCCTGGCTTACTGTTGGTCAAAGCCTCCCAGATCGTCACCTGTGAGGGAAGCAGAGGGATCAGGTATGTGTATAAAAAGTCTTATGCCATGTTCTAACCAGATGAGACACATTATAGGGTTAGTTCACCCAAAAATGAAAATTCTGTCATTAATTACTCAGCTTCATGTTGTTACAAACCTGTAAGGCCTTCATTCAGATATTTTTGTGAAAATCTGAGAGCTTTCTGACCATAGACAGCAATGCAACTGACACATTCAAGACCCAGAAAGTTAGTAAGGACATCGTTAAAATAGTCCATGTGACATCAGTGGTTCAACCATAGTGTTATGAAGCTACAAGAAGAGTCAGATTTCATCAGAAATATCTTAATTTGTGTTCTAAAGGTGCACAAAGGTCTTACAGGTTTGGAACGACATGAGTGTGAGTAATTAAAAACAGAATTTTCATTTTTGGGTGAAAGTGTGTGATTGCATGTCAGACCTGGTCATATTCTGATCCAGCCTCTATCAGGCTCTGCTGGATGGCGTACTGTAGTAGATCATCTTCCTCTTCTCTAATGTTCTCCCTTTGGTTTCCTCCTAAAATGCTGTAGCCTCGTGGAGCTTCGAACACACAAGGTGGGATCTCTCCTCCACGACAGGAGTCTGATTTATACACAAACACGCATTCATGAAGACCAGTGCAGATTATTGTAGTCAAATGTATTGATCAACGGATCTGAGTTACATCTGTACTACGAGGCAGCGCTATAAGGAATGCGATCATTAAACATTTATCCAATCAATTCCTCTCTAGCCATTAAAAATGGCAAGTGCTTTGTCTGAACACTGTATTACTTTGTAACACCATATTTTTCAATCTGATCATCATCTTAAATGGTTTCTAACAATTACATTTCCTTGAAGGTAAACGGCAGGTTGATTCTTACTTGTGGAGCTAGAGCTGGACACGCTAGAAGAGTCGCTGCCTGGAGATGGCATCTCTGTCCTGGGACTGTCCTTCTGTCCGTCTCCTTCAGAGTCCACCCGGGGCAAACCACCTTCTTCACAACCATTTAGGTTGCCAAAGGTGATGCGAGCATTCAGGATGTGGTAGATGGGAATTTCTGTGGTGAGATGTTATTGTTGCATTAGCCCGATAGTTTAAAGGAATAGTTTTTTTTATTTCCATTGCTGAGCAAATGATGTAATGCTAAATTTCCTCAAATCTGTGCCAATGAACAAACAATCTCATCTACATCTTGAATGGCCTGAGGGTATCTACATTATCAACACATTTTCATTTTTTGTTGGACTGTTCCTTTGAATGTGTTTGTGTAATTTAGGCATACTTTAAAGACCCAAAAATGTAAACGTTAAATCTTGAGATGTAAATTTTATTAGGCACATAGTATGTTCCTTCAACGTACCTTCTTGATTCTCTCTGTCTTACCTATTTTGACAGGGAAGCCAGGAGGTAAGCGCAAGTTAATGAAGTCCCTAAGCTTGGCGAACAGTGCGTTGGAGATGGCCATGAGGTCGATGATAGGAGCCACCTGATCCGACAGAGATAAAGGGTGTGATTCACACAACCACAGCTTGGCTTTGAACCTAGGGAAAAAGAACATACTGTATATATAAGACACCTGTGTGATCTCATACAGTCTTGGCAGTTTTGTTTAACATGCCATTCAGTGTTCAGAAAAAAGCATTGTAATCTCATATGCCCTTCAAGTGAAGTTGTGTTTTTTAAGTAGTATTTACTATATACTATTATAGTGTTTATATATTAATAACCAATAGCATTTATATATTTTCAGCTTTCATTTTAATTTCTAATTACATTTGTTATGTGCTCTTGTCATTTTATTAGTTAATGTTACATATAATATATCTTGACTCGAGATCATGAGGTAAAGTTGTGATAAACAACTTTTGTAATGTCGAGATCACAAGAAAAGTCTTGATCATGAGAGAACCACTTTTAAATTGTGATAAAGAGAAAATAAATTTGTTATGTTGTGATCGTGAGAAAACAACTTTTGTTAAGTTGCAAACTTGAGAAAAACTAATTTCGTTATGTCGAGATCATGAGGAAATTAAGTTGTGATAACAAGAAAAAGCTTATGTGGAGAACACAAGATAATAAAGTTGAGATAACGAGAAAAACTTTTGTTATGTCAAGATCACAAGATAATTAAGTTGTGATATTGAGAAAACAACTTTATGTCAAGGTCACAAGATAATTAAGTTGTGACAATGAGAAAACTTTTATGTCAAGACTACAAGATAATTAAGTCATAGTAACAAGAAAGCAACTTTTGTTAAGTCGAGATCACAAGATAATAAGTCATGATCACGAGAAAACGTATAAAGTTGCGATAACGAGAAAACTTTCATTATGTCAAGATCACGACAAAATTAAGTAGTGATAACGAGAAAACTTATGTCAAGATTACAAGATAATTAGGTAGTAGTAACAAGAAAGCAACTTTTGCTAAGTCAAGATCACAAGATAAGTCATGATCACAAGAAAACGTATAAAGTTGCGATAACGAGAAAACTTTCATTATGTCAAGATCACAACAAAATTAAGTAGTGATGAGAAAACAACTTTTGTTATGTTGAGATCACAACAAAATTAAGTAGTGATAATTAAGCCATGGTCAAGAAAAAAAATTTAAGTTGCGATCACAAAAAACAACGTTCATTATGTCAAGATCACAAGAAAATTAAGTAGTGATAACGAGAAAACAAATTTATGTCGCGATCACAAGAAAACTACTTTAGTTATGTCGAGATCATGAAAAATTTTTGTGATAACGAGAAAACTCGTTATGTTGAGATCACGAAAAAATTCTGTAGTGATAATGAGAAAACAACTCTTGTTACGTTGAGATCACGAGAAAATTAAGTTGTGATAACAAGAAAATAACTTTTGTTATGTTGAGATCATGAGAAAAATAGGTTGTGATAACGAGAAAATTAAGTGGTGATAATGAGACAACTTTTGTTATGTCGCGATCACAAGAAAATTAATTGTGATAATGAGAAAACAACTTTTATATTGAGATCACAAGATAATTAAGTCATGATCACAAGAAAAATTAAGTTGTGATAACGAGAAAATAACTTATTTCGAGATCACAAGAAAATTAAGTGGTGATAACGAGAACTTTTATGATGTCAAGATCACAAGATAATTAAGTCATGATCACACAAAAACAACTTTTATTAAGTTGCGATCACGAGAAAACTTTCATTATGTTGAGATCACGAGAAAATTAAGTAGTGATAACGAGAAAACAAATTTATGTCGCGATCACAAGAAAACTACTTTTGTTATGTCGAGATCATGAAAAAATTTAGTGATAACGAGAAAACTCGTTATGTTGAGATCACGAAAAAATTAAGTAGTGATAATGAGAAAACAACTCTTGTTACGTTGAGATCACGAGAAAATTAAGTTGTGATAACAAGAAAATAACTTATTTCGAGATCACAAGAAAATTAAGTGGTGATAACGAGAACTTTTATGATGTCAAGATCACAAGATAATTAAGTCATGATCACACAAAAACAACTTTTATTAAGTTGCGATCACCTGAAAACTTTCATTATGTTGAGATCACGAGAAAATTAAGTAGTGATAACAAGAAAAATTTGTCGCGATCACAAGAAAACTACTTTTGTTATGTCAAGATCACAAGAAAAATTAAATAGTTATAACGAGAAAACAACTCTTGTTACGTTGAGATCATGAGAAAATTAAGTTGTGATAACGAGAAAACTTAAAGACCATGAGAAAGTTAAGTCGTGATAATGAGACAACTTTTGTTATGTCGAGATCACAAGAAAATGTTTAAGTTGCGATCACAAGAAAACAACATTCATTATGTCGTGATCAGTAGAAAATTAAGTAGTGATAAAGAGAACTTTTGTTATTTTGAGATCACAAGATAATGAGAGAAGAACTTTTGTTATGTTAAGATCGAGAAAACAAGAAAGAAAATTAATCATAATCCATGGCGTTATCCTTACATAAGTAATCTAATATTTATATTTTATTTTATTTCAAATAAAATATACTTTATTTTAATTCTAGAAAACAATTTTAACAGTTTTAGTTTTGGTTCACAATAACAACACTGAAGTAGAGTCAGAAATATCGGAATTATGAATTTTGCACATATTAATGACAAAGCAAAGTCTTATTTAAGCAGTAACAAACATTTAGTTTTGAGGAACACATCTCATTAGTAATGGTTTTATGGGTAAGTACCATTATTACTATCGTTTATAGTTTGGGTTATTTATTTATTTTGATAAGACAAGAAACAAATGGAGAGGTAAGAGTGAAATGGGATTGTGAAAAGACCACGATCCAGATTGTGAGATCTTTTTACAGTAAGCAACCACTCAGCACACCCTAGAAACTGCATAGCAATGTGAGAGAATCTTTGTGAGAAAACACATTTTATTTACAGTGTGTTCCAAAATGAAAATAAAAGCATTGGGATTGATGCACTACCTTTGTGTTTTTGTGGTGAGCTGACAGGGCTGGCCGATGTCTCTCTGACTCATGTTGGGATTAAAGTACTCCTCTGCCGTCACGGCCAAAGGGTTCGTTGCAGGGCATGATATCTGAGTCACCATAGTGTGCTGTGAAACACACACATACACACTCACACTTTATTTTGAGGCTACAGAAGTGACATAATACTAGAAAAGCACTTTAGATGTCTTGATGATAAATGAACGAATTCGTGACGGGCTCCGTTCACTCACTCCGTTGTTCGGCCCCATGTGCTGTTCAGCAATACCCAGGAAGGATTGCAGAGGAGTCTTGCCGCCTGAGACAAAAACACAACGCACAGCAGGTCACATTACAGAAGACGTGCACAATCCCAAGGATGTGTATTACATCACAGTAACCATAGACAAGACAAAGACCCTGTTTGTTTGGGAATAATTTGAGTGGGCATAGAAATACTGAATCATCATTCAGGATGGCATGCCGACCAATACACACGATCATTGTGTTTTGTTGAAATAAAAAAATGGCATATGCACTTCAAAAACAAAACGTATTTATCTGTACTTTTATCTGCATTTTTGGATACACTGCAAAAAATGTTTTTTTTTACCTAAATTTTTTGTCTTTTTTCCAGCCTAAATATCAAAAAATTCTTAAATCAAGAAGGATTTTCTAGACAATTAAAAATAAAGAATCTGCCAATAGGGTAAGCAAAAATAATCTAGCTGACTGTTTGAAATAAGATTATTTTGCTTACCCCATTGGCAGATTATTTTGCTTGTTTTAAGCAAAAACTCACTTAATATTTTTTTCTAAAAACAAGACAATAATTTTTACTTGTCTAAAAAAATCTTCTTGATTTAAGAATGTTTAGATATTTTGGCTGGAAACAAGACAAAAAATCTAAGTAAGAAAATAATTTTTTTGCAGTGTATATCTATGTTCACCAAAACATTTATTTGATTGAAAATGCCGTAAAACAGTGATATTTTTGGATTTTATTACAATTTTAAATAACTTTTTTTTTTTATCTTACTGACCCCCAATTTTTTTTGAGTACACTACCAGTCAAAAGTTTTTGAACAGATTTTTTTATATTTTTAAATAAGTCTCTTCTGCTCATCAAGCCTGCATTTATTTGATCTAAAATACAGCAGAAACAGTAAGGTTTTGAAATATTTTTACCATTTAAAATAACTGCTTTTTATTTGAATATGTTCTAAAATGTCAGTTATTTATGTGATTTCAAAGTTGAATTTTTAGCATCATTACTCCAGTCACATGATCCTTCAGAAATCATTCTAATGTTTTGATTTGCTGCTCAGCAAACATTTATTATTATTATGTTGAAAACAGCTTAGTAAATTTTTTTCAGGTTTCTTTGATGAATAGAAAGTTCAGAAGAACAGCATTTATCTGAAATAGAAATTTTTGCAACATTATAAATATCTTTATCATCACTTTTGATCAATTTAACGCATCCTTGCTAAATAAAAATATTAATTTCTTTCCAAAAAATGTTTTAAAAAACTATACTGACTCGCTTTTGGTATTGTGTAAAATGTTACAAAAGCTTTTTATTTCAGAATTCTGAAAAAAAAAAATTACTCAACTGTTTTAAATATTGATAATAATAATAATAATAATAATAATAAATGTTTCTTGAACAGCAAATCAGCATATAAGAATGATTTCTGAAGGATCACGTGACAAAATCATGCTAAAAAGCTTTGAAATCACAGGAATAAATTACATTTTAAAATATATTCAAATAAAAACAGTTACTTTAAAATAGTAAAAATATTTCACAATTTTACTGTTTTTATTTATTTATTTTTTTGCTGTACTATAAATCAAATAAACCCAGGCTTGGTAAGCAGAAGATACTTCTTTAAAAAACATAAAAAATCTTACTGTTCAAAAACTTTTGACTGGTAGTGAATATCTTAATGTCAATATGGGCACCTAAAGATTTTGATATGAGAAACAAACTGGCCATTTTTTCAGTCAAACATACCTTTGGGTTTTGTTTTGTGCTGGTCGGTGAGATGGTCAGTACGTGTTCGTGTGATCAGCTCAACATTAGAAGCACAGAAAACCTGAAGTGAAGACATTTGAGAATTTAAGTTTAGTTCACTTTGTTTTTTAAGTTTGTTTGTTAATCTGCCAGAGTACATCCTTGACAGAAATACAACACTCGCTCATCCTACACAAGAAATGATGTTCATTTATATTCTAAATTATGGAGAACTTTAAAGCAGGGTTAGATACTTGCATCTAAAACTCACTCTACATGATTGTAGTGTAGACCGTTTCGCCGGTTGAAATGGGAGCGGTCTAGTTTTTTGTTTTGTATATTACGGGTGTAACCGAAAATGGTTTCACAGCAATTGGTTCCTTTCCAATCAGGTCAACAGATGAAAAAGTTTGCAACTGTGTAGCACTATCCGAATCAAGGCATAAGTGCATGAATATTAATTGGGTCACAGAGTCGTTGCTTGGTAACCTTCCAGGAGTGTCCAGTCAAGTGCCTTAATTAATATTCATGAGCCAAGCCTTCACCCCATAGTCGGATTTGTCAATTTGCCAGCTAATTAACACACACTTTAACAGCCTTCCTATTAGCCGAGAATAACTGTCAAGATAAATAAAGATATTAAACCTGAAAAAGGTTTATCATCTAAGGTGTTTAATTTCCTTTGTCATGCATCAGTACATCTTGTGTTTCTGAATTCCTTAGTGGTTCTTAATTGAATTTTTGCATGCCTGTTCGTACATACACAAGTGAAATCAAAATTATTTGTGTAGCGCTATTCACAATACACATTGTTCCAAAGCAGCTTTATAGAAAATCATGATGTTCATATTTATAATATTTAGTCACATTTAGCAGATAAGAGCTGGGTGATAATATAGTTTACATTTTGCAATAATACAAGCAATCAAGCAGTTGAGATATGCTATATACTATATATCACTTTATAAAACAGTCTGGTCCTCGAATCTGATTGGCTGAGAGGAGTGCGATATTGTGTTATCAGAACTCCAACAATTTCATCGATTGTATCACTCCACTTGTAGTATTTCTCACGGTGAGCATCATGGCGGACACACAAATCCACTATAGTTTTATAAATAATAAAGTCTTTGTGTCAAGGAATGTAGTTTTAAGAGTTTTTTAGGCGAGAATGTACTTGTTCAGACTTCAAATATGCAGTTTGTTAATAAAGATAACGTCTATTTGAAAATTTGCTAATGAAAATGTTTTCGGAGATGTGAGGTCCAGGGCATCAGTGGCTGTTCAGCACTCACAAACCCACCGTGAGCAGCCAGTTCTTCTAGAAATTGTCTCTGGCTCTGATATCTCAATAGTGGTTAAACATGAGATATAATTTGTTTTGGGTAAATCTAACAGGCAGTCTTTGGTCTCATTAATCTATTATTTGTTCCAGAGCAAATAGTTTTAGCTGAGGGCAAAATCTTATGTACATTTAATGCTGTATATCAGAGCGCTGCCTTTGTACTTTTGACTGAATTGCCTAGCAACTTTGATGATGGCTGTTGTTGTTTATTAAATATTATTATTCAATAAATAATCTTTTATATAAATATTAGTATTTAATGATAGTATTTAGTATTGGAAAATATTTTTAACAACAGCTTGTAAGACGCAGCCAACAAATACACCGAGCAGCGCTGTTATCGGAAATCACCCGTAACAGATGAAAGAATTCTACGACAAAGATATCGCTTTTCTCAGCGGACATTCAAACTAATGTTTATTGTGAATATGAGATTGAGCTGAAGAATGAATGTTGTATTAGATCCAAGTAATCACACTCGCACAGTCCATCTCTCTCAGTATAATACAATAAGCTTTCAATGAAGCAACTCAATGTTACTAGTTCTAAAGTGACGTTTTCAAATTAGTAACGGAGGCTTGGGCTCAGTTGATTAATTGTCAAACTGTAATTTAAATCTGTGGCGGAAGGAAGTAGTTCGGACAAAAGTGGGTTTTAAAAGACACTCCGTTGTTGTTTCTAATGTATTTACACACTTGTGCCATCGCACTGTTATATAAACGCAATATCACGTTCGTAGGCGTGCGGTATAGCTGTATATTGGCATGGTGTATTTACCTACATCCGAATCACAGCCGATATAAACACTCGCACATCTGAGATTTGCTACAGTATATGTTGCCAAAAGTCCAAAGTTTAAAAATGTATCTCTTTTGCATTTTTCTTATTTGATATATCTCATAAATTAGTGAAAAATTTTAAACCCACATTTTCAATTTGTCTACTGTACTATGCTGTATTGTGAAGTCGTACCTTTGCTTCGTACCCATTCACCACCTCCGTTTTCTCACTCCGCCAGCCAAGAATACCTGTTTTATTCCTGCAGAGACATTTGGGCATGTTACCAGGTTGCCAACATGCTGTACAAACAGAGGTGAGTCCAATATCACACATTTTATGATAAAGCTCAAAAGTGCTGGCTCACACTTAGGCTTTACAGTAAAGCCACAATAAAAGGTTACGATGCCCTTGCTTTTGAACATTTTAATTGGCGACAATGACATGATAAAGCGCTCACCTCTCAAAGGAGATGTTCCTGGTGTCTAGTTGCGTCGCCACCACGGGAGCGGATAGACGGGCCGCCACCTGTTCGTCGCTGGGCTGGAGCGCCCCCAGACGGCTCAAAGCGGTTGTGCATGGCCTGGTGGAGGGTGAGGCGGGAGAGGAAGAGAGGCACGGCAGCGTCTCGCAAAACACCAGCTGTCTGTCATGATCCACTTCCATTACCATGGCGCTGGAGTCTGAATGACAGGTGGAGAGAGAGACAAAACGGATGGAAGCCAATTAGAGACTGTGGCGAAGTGAGACTGAGGTTGTTTCCATGCCAATGACGGCTTGTTTGAAAGAACACTGAGCGAGAAGTGGCACCGAGAACAAAAGCGGAGATCAAACCCAAATCTGATTTGCAGAGAAATATAAAGGCCGTTCAGTGCAGGAAAAAAAACAACGAACGCACCTTGACCCCTGAATATGAAGCTGCGATTGCCTCGCTGCCAGGTCATTTGCTCAAATCCCATGAGCGTTGTGTCCACCCGTAAACACTGACCGCTCTTCCATACCCGATATGTGTCACTCGGACAGATACGAGACACGAGCGGAACTGGAAATAGGGAGAGAGTTCAACAATAGCAAGACATGAGGATGTGGAAAGAGGAAGTCACTGTCCAAACATGCCATCGTTACAACACATATGACCTACCCCAACTCGTAAACTCCCATTTCATCTCCACGTAGAAGTCCTGTGCCTGAAAGACAAGAGCAAGAGTGAAGGTTAGAGTGAATGCAAGCGTACAAAAGCGAGAGACGGATCGCTCTGCGGGGAAAGGCATGAATAATAAAACTCCCAGAGAGATGAGGAACGGGGAGAACCAGAGAGCTCGCACATCCATCACAAAGAAAAGGAAAAGAGCTACGGGGCGCCCGGGTTTAAGAAAATAGGCAAAAGTGAGGTCTCGCAAACAAACAATGACGCAGACCCAGCGTTTTCCAGTAAACCTGAGTGTTTGTGTATCTGCATGTGTGAATCTACTGGAATGAAGGGCTCAGGTGTGCAGGCAGCAGGTGGTTCTTAAGAAGCTGTTTGTTAAGCCGGTGGCTTGTTGTTTTGTCATTAGCAGGTTTGGGGTTTATTAAGACTCATCTGGGGCTGACCTGTCGGAGTCTCTCCAGTAGGCGCGGGATCCCCGCCAGTCGCTTAGTGGTGCGCTGGTAGTCACGGTAACGCAGCACCAGCCGCACCATCTCTGGGTTACGTGTGCTGATGGCCTCCTGCAACACTGAGAGACAGAAGGTAAAGATAAAGTGTCACAGAAAAGTCAAAAGTTTACATACACCTTGCAGAATCTGCAAAATGTTAATTATTTTGCCAAAATAAGAGGGATCATACAAAATGCATGTCATTTTTTTATTTAGACATTTTACTCGTAAGAAGTGGTCCACAAGAGAAAATAATAGTTGAATTGAATTTTTAAAATTACCCTGTTTAAAAGTTTACATACACTTGATTCTTAATACTGTGTTGTTACCCGAATGACCCACAGCTGTGTTTTTTTGTTTACTGATAGTTGTTCATAAGTCCTTTGTTTGTCCTGAACAGCTGTTCATCAGAAAAGTCCTTAAAGTCCCACAAATTCTTTGGTTTTTCAACATATGCAACTATTACAGAAGGTTCAAACGCTTACTGATGCTTCAGAAGGAAACACAATGCATTAAAAGCCGGGGGTGAAAACTTTTTAAATTTAAAGATCAGGGTAAATTTTACTTATTTTGTCTTCTGGGGAACATTTAAGTATCTTCTATAGCTTCTGAAGGGCAGTAGTAAATGGTAAAAAATAAAACATTTTCATATCCTTATTCCAGTGAAAAGTTTTTACCCCCGGCTCTTAATGCTTCATTTTTCCTTCTGAAGCATCAGTGAGTGTTTGAACCTTCTGTAATAGTTGCATATGTGTCCCTCCAGTTGTCCAGTTGTGTGAGAAGATGGATCTCAAAATCATGCAGTCATTGTTGGAAAGGGTTCAAATACACTAAAATGCTGAAAAACCAAAAAATTTGTGGAACCTGAAGGATTTTTCTGAAGAACAGCGGGCAGTTGAACTGTTCAGGGACTCATGAACAACTATCACTAAACAAAAACAGCTGTGGATCATTGAGGTAACAACACAGTATTAAGAATCAAGTGTATGTAAACTTTTGAACTTTGAACTATTATTTTCTATGTAAACATTTTTATGTGGAATATCTTATTCAGGTCAGTACTCAATAAAAAAAAATAACATGCATTTTTTATGATCCCTCTTATTTTGGTAAAATAATTAACATTTGTATGTACAAAGTGTATGTACATTTTTGACTTCAACTGTATTTGCAGAATTACTGTATTCCTTCTAAAACTGCAAAGGCATTTTCACTGTATTACCTGTCCAGCCATTTCTGTTTTCTTTGCTGACATCTGCTCCATGCTGGACTAACAGATGGGCGCAGTCTAAATGGCCCAGCGTCACGGCCAGGTGCAAAGGAGTCCGACCCCGAGGGTCCAGCACTTCTAAATCAACCTTTAAGACAGAGAGAGAGATTCGTTTTATTGACCACTTCATGCAGTCAAATATTTCATGAACACAATTTTCTGTTTCTGCCCTACAACAGAGACCTGTCAGAGCCTGCTGTGGTCTAGTAGTTGACGCATGTTCTCAAAAGCAGGTTTGAAAAACACCTCAATTGCATTCCATTACTTTCCCACTTTATGACCTTAAAACTATTTATTTCTGCTATTGGTAACGCTTTAGATTACAACCCGCAAAGAACTACGTAAGTAAACTGAATTTACGGTGTATGTTTCTGTAATTATAGTGTACCTATATAGAACGAACATGTAGGTATAAAGGAACAATACGTTAAATTTGGCTAATAAGGGGGTAACAAGCCAGATATGCAACCTGCAAAGAACTACATAAGTATACTGAATTTACGTGTACATTTCTGTAATTATAGTGTACCTGTTTTGCATTAATTTTCTAGATTCCATTTTAATGGTTTTATTAAATAATAATAATCCAAAGCACATCTAATTGATTTTATTTTTAAAAAGTGTACAAAATGTAATAAAATAAAAAACCTTATTTAAAAATAATAAACTTTAACTTTTTTATTATAATTTTTTTTCCCACAAATACTGTTATGTATGTACATGTCTCTGCTAAATAGTCGTCTAAAAAAATGTTTTATAATAGTTTTATCATTCGTAGCAGTACTATCATTGCATTAAGTAATATTTCTGTCACATTTTAATTTTTTTCAAGTTAAACCAAACTTTTATTTTGATGGGTTGCGGTGAAGACCTTTAGGTTTTTGTCTATATATGATATGATGATAGTGTCACTCAAAAGAAACGGTAAAATGCTCATGAAGTGAGATTTTAGAGGTTTATGTGTTCATGTACTCATATATTGAGACGGGAGAGTTGGAAAATACCACAAGCATGCACACTTCAGTATGTGTGCAGTAAACAAAACCCTCATTCACACAGAAACTCACAGAACATGCAAGATTTATATTTAAATAGTATTTTTGTGGCTTAATATTCACAGACACTAATCCATATCACGCATTGATTTAAGTGTACTGACCTACTTTTGATTTATTCGTCCAAAATTTGGCAAATTTGGCCATCCGTATTTTCTGCATCACGGAAATTATAGGGCCATACATTTATTCATATAGTACTTTTTTTAGAATACAGATTGTTTTAAAGCAGTAATAAGTATTAATGTTGCAAATCTCTTCAGTTATGAAATGAATCAAACTGCAGATGTAGGACAGCTCTTAAAAGACAATAGTGTCTTTCTCAGCTCAATTTAGTTCAATGTTGATTCAGTTTGGTTCAATAACAGTGTAAATGCAGTACAGCTCATTAGTTATAAACTACATCAGCTCTAAAATAACGACTCACGTCAGTTCGGTGTTGATTCAGTTCAGTTCAATAATAGCGCACAGTTCATCGAATTATGAAATGAGCTTCATTTAGCTATAAGCGGCTCTGCAGAAGGCAAAAGCATGATTATTCAAGTGATGACAGAATGCATTAAGTATATGATAATCTTGCAGTATATAAGAATCTTGAGAAAGCCTTCAGAAAGAAGGAAAAAACAAGCACCATTCTGGCCATCTGCTATGCGGAAACAATCACAGGTAAAAGGAAAAGAAGGCAGAAGTACAAGAGTGCGATGGAAAGGAGAAGTGACAGGCGATAATTAAGGCATCACACCCGAACATGACACTCACATGACACCCGACAGCCACGGCGAGAAATACTTCCACACTCAAACTGAGATCTGCGCTAAACACGCTGTGATTCCACGCTTGTGAAACCCATACTGTTCCTGCAGCTTCTCATCCGAGTGATCTCTCTCAGTCTCTCGGCCCCTTTTCGATCCAGTCAACTATGTCACTGACAGTCTTGAGAGTTTCAAAAGAGTTTATGATTCTCCTTATGGGAGGATCGTTTATAATAAGATCATCGCTCACTGTCATCGAAACGCAAACACAATCATTCCGGTCACCTCCACGCACTACCACACATTTCAGAGAATATGCTTATGTTTATAGATGCAGGATGACCCATTAATCATTATTTGATGAGTTGGCCGGCTGTGGTCGCCTTGGCCATATTTATAAGCGCACCCTCCGAAAGCAAGGTCATGACAGACGGCGCATGTTGAATCGTGTATGTGGAGCAGAAATGAGAGTCAGGACAGCTTTATTTAGAGACTTGTATGTGAGCCATGTTTGCTGTTTTTTTATGAAGCAGTTGGATTGGGTGTGCGGTAATGGAAACATATTATTACCCAAGGGTTTAACTTGTGCTGCGAGAGCTGCTTTGGAGTTCTGTACTGTACTGATTAACTTGGTGCACTTATTTGCACTTCACTCAAGGTGTGTGTTTGTGTTCTTGTGTTCTTTTCTGTGTGTGTGTGCGTGTATAGTGCATTGTTTATTAATGGTTAGTGGTACTAGTATGGCTACTGTAAATGCTCATGACTAAACTCCTAACTAACCTTAAGTATTAAACTTGTACATAGCTTGTCTAACTTTTCTAAGACTAGAATATCAAAGAGATTTGAGGGTGGGCTCTTTTAACTTTGACCAATAAGAAACCAGGCACCCAATGTACCCTGGCAACTACTTGGCAACACCTTGGTATATATTTACACTCACAATTTCATCAGAATATTTAAAGCTGTAATTCATATGTATATAATTATATATATATATATAGTCAAACCACATTCAGACACCTTCAACATTTCACAGTATCACAGTTTATTTGCTGTAGTTTAGAAACTGTGATCTTGATAATGTCAGATAACTTTGATAGAAAGGTATGTAATGGATTACAATTATCTAAAAAAAAAACACATAACTGTTAGTATGACAATATTTACACAACTATCAATACTTTATTGACCAATTACTAAGCAATGCTTAATTTTGTTTAGTCTGTGGTGTTAAATGGTCACATTAGCAATTAAAGAAAAACACAAAACACGGTCAGGTCAAAGTGTTTGAATAATTTTTGGTACCAAATATTTATTCATTTGAATGGTAGTCCACTGTATGAGGAATTTTTGGGTATAATATGTCACAGTTTACTTTATTTTGCTATCCTCACTTACATAAATAAACTATAGTGTCCTGCACCCACTAGGGGAAAAATAGAAAAAAACTATATATCTGGAATAATTATTCCAGACACCAGGACAGTTATTTCAGTTCTAGTTATACATTATTATAATATTTATTAATATTTTGACTTAGCATTCATTTTTATATTTGCACACACACACACACACACACACACACACATATATATATAAATTAAATTGTAATAAATTAAAATAAATTAAATTGTAATAAAATAAAATCTAATTAAAATTACGTAAAAAACGTAGCTATATTATAACAAAGCTATATAGCTTTAATATCTATCTATCTATCTATCTATCTATATATATATATATATATTTATTTATTTCAGTTGTAGTAATTTTAGTATTTCAACTTATTTCAACATTTCTAACTAGTTGTTACGGTTGCGTGCTGGATAGACGAGACGAGACACGAATTAACAAACAAACAAAGTCTTTATATAAAATCCAAGGAGCAGACTGATCAGGAACATACAAATAATCCACACACGTAGGCGATAACATAAAGCAAAGACCGACATTAAACTGAACTCAAAGACAGACTTTTAAAGGAAAACTAATGATTACAGACAGGTGAAACAGATGACGGTGATGAGGGCAAAACCATTAAACACAGATCGACAGGGGGAGACAATAGGAAAAACCAAGTGCATGAACAGACAATATTTTACTTTATTTCAGCTTTATTTTGCTTAAATAAGGCATCAAAAAATTTTTTACCTGGCCCCAACATAAGAAATATATAAAAATAAATAAATAATAATACTTTATGAATGTGAATTTGAAAGTAAACTTTCTGTATTATGTAGATTTTTTTTTGCATATATATATATATATATATATATATATATATATATATATATATATATACATATATATATACACATAGATTGGTTCCAACATAAAAATATATAAAAATGTGTTCAAAAAATAAATAAAAGAAAAGAATTTCAATCAATTTTTGAAAGTAAATTTGAAATGATGTATTATGTAAATTATATATTTTTTGCATTTTATATATTATATATAATAAAGGCTCAACTATTTTTTTCTCCCTGTCTGTATCCAATTTTTATTGGCCCCAAAATTAAAACTAAATATATAAATACTATTAATTTATGATTGTGAATTTGCAAGTGAATTTTAATTTATGTATTATGTAAATTATGTATTTGCATAAATAGATAGATAGATAGATTTTTGTTATTTTCACTTAATCAAAATAACACAACTGCAGTTTGATTGAGTTTGATTTGATTGAGATTAATTGGAATGCACAATGACAAAACATGATTTTTTGAAAATTATCTGTTTTTGCAAATTAACTCCTCAAATAACTTTTTTAAAGAATTTTTTAGGCTTCCTAACAAACAGAATTTGCAGTAACAGCTGGAAATCACACAGGTACAGTGCTGGCCCAATTGGACACTTGACAGTTCCATCAGCTGACCTGAAAAGCTCTGACACTGGTCCATCCTTATTGTTGAGCCCAGAGTGTGTATGCTGTGTATCACACAGCAGAATAAGTCACAATCATGTTATTGTTATTGCTACAGAAAACTCCAGTGCGTCCGACAACCTGCTTCGTAATTAGCCGGCCCTGTTCGCAACATCATGACGGCACTCACCAGCAACAACTGAGGCCCGGCAGCCCCCGAGGGCCTCCAGCTAGAAAAACACCAGCCTGGGTCCCCAGAGTGAGATGAGTGTATATGAGAAATAGGGTGTGGATGAGTGTGTGTGTGTGTGTGTGTGTGTGGGGGGGGGGGGGGGGGGGGTTGCTATGGTAACCCAAGATGAGGAGTACAAATAGGCAACACAGACCGAAGGGGGGAAAACTAGAGTTTTAAGTGAATGATGGCTCTCGCATTGGTCCTCTGGGGATCTCCGATCAACCCTGACACTAGAGACGGCTCAGATGACTGACAGAGAGGGAAAGAGAGAAGGAGATAACTGTCAGGAGGTGTGCATGCTGGAGCCACTAAGAAAGTGTATGAGTGAGGAACTGAATGAGATTGATAACTGGTTCTGAGAGCTTCAGGGAGAGACAGAGAGAAACGTGTAACTCGGTAAGACAGATTAGCAGCTGTGAGAGGAGGATGAAACAAAGGAGAAGAGTTCGGGAAACATCAGTTGTTACAGACTGGCCTTCTGGTGACCTGAAACACTGCTATATATATTCCTCCGAGACACGCTAGACAACACTCACACAATAACACAAACAGTCCCTTATCTCATCTGATCACACAGCCACATACAAATACAGACAAACACGCTGACGGTCATCTCTTGTCATGTGTACAAAGATTTACCATGGCATCCAGCAAAACAAACACCTCACACTATTCAATTTTGTCTTATAACTTGTCATAAATGACACCTTGATCTATGCAGATCATCTATGCTGTTCTAAGCTAATTTACTGCAGTATTCATTTATATTGGTTTGATTAAATTTTTATTCATTTAAAATGTTTAAAAAAAAACATTAATTTCTTAAAGTTTTTCATCTGTAAGCAAATGGCTGGTGCAAAACAGTGTTTCTATGCAGTTATTACCTTTTTATTTTTTTCAAGTGGAGCTGCGCTATTACCTTGTAAGCAATCTGTTTTTTCGAAGCAAGCAATTTTCATGCGAACGGACGCACAATAACACGGGCATGAACACCTGCGGTCTTTAAGTGAAGGAGGGACAAAAGCCATATTTAGGAATCAGAATATATACTTTTTGGTTTATAGGTTTTTGCTTATTGCTAACTGTGTTGCAATAAACACTACAAATCACTAAGAACACTTTACTTCTAATATATGTGTACCATGTGGATGGTGGTGAGGTTTGCTGGGGAAACTAGTATTTATTTTTAGTATTATTATTTAAATCTAGAATTTATTAATATTTGATATATATATATATATATATATACATTTAAGTATTCAAATCTTAGATTTTTACTAAGACCCTTCTGTTATTTACTGAAACCCACAATAATGTAATATTAGTAAGTTTACTATATTTAAAATCAACTTTTGAAAATGATTTTGAAATATTTATTTTTAATTTTTTTTCCATTGTTTATTCTTTTAAATAGGAAGTATATTATATTATAAATTTATTTTATATTTTCTTTGTAAATTACTTACTTAATGTAAAAAAATGTGTCCCGCATTTTCACCCCTACATTTATGATCAGGAAATATTCATGTGTCACTCTCTCTCATAGCTACATGGTGAGTAGATATAGGCCCAATTATTTTTAGGTAAATGTGTTCAAAAGTATGAAAAATCTGTGTGTAATTTTAAAGAAAGTCACTACCGAACACCATTTTTTAGAATTAAACACTTTTTTGAGAGTTATTCCATAACATTTAATTTTATGTGTACCACTGTGCTAGCTAAATGTGCTGATTACAGTCACTAACAACATCGATTTGTCACAACTAGGGATGTAACGGTATCAAAACTTCACGGTACGGTAATACCTCGGTATGAATGGCACGGTACGGTATTTATTGAATCATTTACAGGAAAAACAAAACTAATGAAGAGACACGAAAAAAGTGCCAGAAGTGTTTATTAAACAGTTTACATGAACACTGAACATATCAATGGCATACACATTTGCCATCTATCTGTAAACTTTGAAACAGAAACTTTAGTAACTATTTTAGTAACAAAAAATTATTAAAGCATGTAAAAAACAGTCAAATCAGTTCAGCTGAATGAGTTGACTGAATCTAGTTGTCTGCTTGAAATAAGATTTATTTTTCTTACCCCATTGACAGATTATTTAGCTTGTTTTAAACAAAAACTCACTTAATTTTGACTGGTTATACTAAAAACAAGACAATAATTTTTACTTGTCTAGAAAATCCTTCTTGATTTAATAATATTTAGATATTTTGGCTGGAAACAAGACAAAATTCTAAGTAAGAAAAGCATTTTTTTGCAGTGCAGTATGCTCTCATGCCTTTCTTTCGCATTAAATCTTTATTAAAAACAATCCTTTAAAAAACTTTTCTACCTGGACAAGTGCATCTATTATGTTGCCTAGTTTATTTAAAACTGCACCTTTCCTTATTTTAAACCTAGCCAAAAAGCCACGTGTTGACTGTGAAATTTATATGCATTTATGGTACATTTCCGTGTCAATCCATGTTAATTTTTACAGCGAACAATGCACTGTAACATTAATTCAGCGCAGACAAAAATAGACTCGGTCACGGTGGCACCGCTTCTAGGACGTACTACCGGACAACCGCGTGCAATGTGAACGCTCTAATCCGTTAACATGGGTGCTGAAAAGAATACGTAACGCATACGCACTTCAGACGGAGCAGGTTCGACCATTTCCATCTCTGTTCCTTGCTGCTACAGTCTATAGCGACAACAGACCGCAATGGATGATGGCCACGCCTGGGCTGATGGGAAATGTAGTCCCCGCTACCTCCCGTTCGCTCCATTCGCCTGAGCAAACTTTTCTCAGAAGACCTATTGTTTTATCGAGTCATGCGACCACGATAGTATCGAAAAAATGTGTTATTGCGGTACGACGGTATTTACAATACCGTTACATCCCTAGTCACAACCAAAACATCTGGTGGAGTTTTGGTAGTGGCATCTTTGTTTTTGGGGGGTTATCACTACCGAAACAGTCATGGCCAAAACATTTGGTGAAGTTTCGGTAATGGGGGCTAAAACATGGGATGTTTTGTCAAAAATAAAGTATAGTGAATTACCAACTAAGATGTTATGGTTTAATGTATATTCTACTAATTAATTAACTTAAGTTTGAAATCAGTATGATCAACTTTTTGGTGTTTACAAAAAAATATATAACAAATCTTATAAATTACACTTGAAATATTGTTAAAATTGTAATTATAATTGATTTTCCTCTGAGTTTTTAAAAAATAAAATAGCAAATATATATCATATATTTGTGGACCTTCGCTCTGCCTCCCTCACATCCCTGCACCAGTACGAAAGTCCACAACACCAACCCCCTGACGGTGATTGGTTGGAACACTGTTTGTTTTTCTGTGGAATCGTTGGTAGCACCGATTGTTTTTTTGGCATATCTCGGACCCTAGGCTGACCACAGAGACGCGTTTTTTTACAGCCAATTTATGGGGCAGGCAGCGAGCGGATCATGAAGAAAGGTCAGCTGAATTTGACACTTTATTTTTCTGCCTAGAATCGCTGATACAACCTTTAACTTTTCATGTTCAACACCACACCCCGCAGTGACATCTTTTTAATATATTCTCATTTTAATGAGCAATATTGATCAGTAAATCCCAGTCAATCTTTTGGTCTATGCTATTTTTAGTCGATGACTAACAAGTACATAGTGCGCCTCCCATCCAATAAATCGCAATGAAACAAAGTCTCAAATTTCAAATTCAATTTCATTAGGAAATTCAAGCAATAAATAGGCCTACCATTTTGGCGCTCTTAAATGTGGCATGATAGATCGTTGTAGCTTCTTACTACTACTGCGCCTGTGCGTAATCAAACTCTTAACAAAAGGCAAAAGATTAGTAACAGTTTCTGTTTAGTTCTGGAGCAAGTGCTCTGTTGCCACACTGGAGCGCACTTGCCACCAACTGGACAGGGGTGGGAATTACTGCTAATATTTACACTAGATCAGGGATTCTCAACCGGTGGGCTAGTGGGCCACTAGTGGGCCTCAGTGATCCTCCAGGTGGGCCGCGAGATGGCTTAAAATTAATTTAAATATTATCCTAAAATGATCAAAGCACGCCTCTTTCGTGTTCTGTGATGGATTGCTTTGGACTCGGCGCAGCAAGCCTCATCGCACTGTTAAATACAGACTGACGGCGGCAAGCGTCATCAGAGAACTGCAAGGGACCAGAGAATGTGAGCGGAGTGGAGCGGCAACAATTTCCCATGCGCTCTGTGCATTTAATCACTCCGCTCCGTGTTCATTATTTGCCGCTCCCGCTCCACTCCTCGCTCACTGATATCAGAAACACCGCTCCGCGTAAAAAAAATGTGTATGTTTGAAATATAACAGTCCTGTTCATAACATATATTAAAATACAAAAAATAATAAAATAAAATAACAAAAGAGTTTGGAACACTACTGTGTAAACTATGTTCCTACCACATGCCAGGCTAATAACAATTGTCAGCATTTAAAGAGTATAATTTCTGCTTTTTGCAGTCCAAAGTTTGTAATGAAAATTAGAAACCATTACATTTGTTTCAATGCATTATTGACACAGCGAGTGTGTTAATAAGTGTTGTTCACCATAAAATATTCAGTAGCCTATCTAGAAGGAACAAACGAATTCCTTGTAAACTAGTCATCATGGCCTTCACGTCCGCTGTTGATTCACAAACTATTCATGCTATCGGGGCTCTGATCCATATATTTTTGCGTGAAATTTCAAAATATTTGCATAGTTGTCAAAATGAATGTGTTGTGAGTGTTAAATAATGAATGCTCACCCATAGAAGTGGATCTTGTAAAGGTCAGTGGTGTTTATGCTCATATAAGCACCAGCATCAACAGATTTAGAATGTATTTGCTGTATTTTTCATTTTTATGTATATTTTATAATGGATACAAACAGTAGATATTCAGTCAGTCCAGTTGAAAAGGACAGGTTTAGTGAGTGGTATTTTGGCATCTCCCTGTTGTTCTGTTTGGCAGGTTCACTTACTTAAGAAAAAGTACTCTGAAGTTGTAAAGAATGTCTGAATTAAAGAATTCAGGAGCTTTAAATCTGTATATGTATGTATATTTTAAAAAGTTAGAACTCAGCAGAGGGTTTCCTTTTAAATTCAGCTTTAATTTAAAGTTTGTTTGAGGTTTTTTATAACATGCAGTAAAAGAATAAGAAGTCAAAACAAATGTTTTGGTTAATAAAAAAGGTTGAAAAAATAAACACTTTTAGAGGAAATGTCAGGCATAGGAGGGCCTTGCAAAATTGACCCGAGAAGGAGGTGGGCCCCGGCGTAAAAAAGGTTGAGAACCCCTGCACTAGATCACCCTCTGTGTAATCTGTCAAAGTGACGGACGGCCTTCAGATTTTTCCGTCATTGCAACAAAAATTCGGTCAAAAGAAATGCACCTATGCTGAAAATTGTAGACCCCTCCATGATTTTTAAGTAAGAGAACTTGCAAAATCACAGGGTGATCAAATACTTATTGACCTCACTGTGTATGTATATATATATATATATATATACACACACACACACAAGCCCGAAATTATTTATACCCCTGGCCAATTCTGAAGTTACTTTTATTCCACCAGCAAGTTATAATAAGATGATGTACAAGAGGCATCATTGTGGAAAAAAATATTTCTCAGCTTTTGAACAAAAAGTGGCATGTCCAAAATTATTCATACCCTTTGCAAACTGTCACAGTCTATGGGAAAATCCAAAGTTCTATACCATTCCAAATAGTCCAAGCTGTTCTAGAGCATCCTAATTACCCTGATTCATTGGGAACATCTGTTTTAATCAACTCAACAGGTGAAAAACAGAAGCTCTCTGCTTTTGGGTCCAGTGGCTACAGTGCAAAGTATTATTAAAAAATACACGATGTTCCATACTGTGAAAAACTACAGCACGACAACGACCTAAAACACACAGCAAAAGTGGTGAAGAAATGGTTAGCAGACAAAAACATTAACATTTTGCAGTGGCCCAGAGTCCTGACTTACATCCAATGGAGAATCTGTGGAGGGAGCTAAAGATCAGGGTGATGGCAAGAAGATCCTCCGACCTGAAAGAGTTGGAGCTCATCGCTAAAGAGGAATGGGCAAAAATAGCAGTGGAGACATGCAAAAAGCTGGTCAGCAATTATAGGAAGTGTTTGATTGCTGTAATAGCCAATAAAGGCTTTTCTATTGATTATTGAGAAGGGTATGAATAATTTTGGACATGCCACTTTTTGTTCAAATGTAAATAAAAGATGAGTAATAACTTTTTCCACAATGATGCCTCTTGTACATCGTCTTATTATCTAGAAATATGTCATTTCTAAAAAAAAAAACATTAAGCCAGGGGTATGAATAATTTCAATCTTATTTATATAAATATATATAATTTTGTATGTATATAACTGAAAAACATTAGGGTTTTGACATAACTGTGGTATTTTGGTTGAAACCACACAGTTACCATGGTAAATCTTTGTAAGGTTTCTTGAGCGGTGAGGGTCGGCGTACAGAATAATAAAAATAATAAAAAATCCTACCTGAAACACCTACACACTACAGTTCTCCTGCTCTGACCGAAACTTGTCTAACCCACCTACACTGCATCTCACTGACAGCCCTGTAAAAGCAGCACACTTTCCTCCCGTCATGCATACACTGCATCAGACACCAGGGCACAAACTCAAATTCATGTTAATTTCTAATCCTGCCCCACCGTGCTGAAAGTGACAATCATCTAGGGTCCATCCTCACGTTATCACATGAATGCTCTGTCCATTCCACCTCTTCTTCCTCTCCCTCACTTGTGAGCCTGCTGGAGACTGCATTATTGATAGTCATCTCTGGCTGGTGCATCTGCTCCTGCACTCTTTCTGCCTTGGCTAATGTTCTCTGGCAGCTACTTAAACCAACATCAATCTTTCATTGGAAGTCCAAACTGTGCATGTGGGAGGCAGGCAGAAGAAAATCATATGTGTGTGTGTGTGTGGGGGGGGGGTGCATATACAGCATGTGATAGATTCCTCTGAAGACTTTGCACAAGCTCTCTTGTGTGACCGTATGCATAAAAATAAGCATACATGCATAGATATCCACATGCACAATCTGTTTTACACTGGTGCCTCAGCGTGTTCTCTTAAAATGCCATTTATTTGAAGGCACAGAAGCACTTTAAAGCTGTGATGTGGCAGAAGAATGAATTGCACAGACAAGGATGCAACCCAGGAGAGAGGTGAACAAGAACTTACAGATACTTTAAATAAGTCTAGGCAGACAGACATATTGTGAGGAAGGAAAAGAGAGGAAGAAATATGGGCCCTTGTTCGACTTTTTATGCGCTATTGTGTCACAGGAGGTTGACACACACCCACGGTGAGCTTCGTATTCTGGAGATCGACATCCAGGGCTCAGCTATAAGGGCTGAAGCGACCGCCTCACAGTGTGGGAGGCAGAAACCAACAGAGCTCGCCAAAACACAATGGTACAGCCATCGCTTTCTAACTAAATGTCACTGCAAAAATATACAGTAGGAATGCCACAATGGGACAAGAAAGACTATACGAAAGACATTCAGCTCTATTTCACATTCAAAACCATTTCGGATATGGCCAGTTTAGAGTCCATTCTGGAAATCCAAGCAATCTGACTGTGCCAGCGACGACATGTCCTTTGCTTTACTCCGGTAAATGCCACAGAGTTGGTGGGTTGAGATAAGAGGAAGAGGAAGTGAGAAAGGTCATAGTGGAACTCTTTTAATGTTGAAAAGGATAGTTTGCGCAAAAATAATACTAAAATATTATTTATTATTGGCCAGTTTTAAGAAACTCAAATTAGCATTAGAGTGCAATTCCATAATAGCGCTGGTGGAAGGGGAAATTTCTGTGTGATTTACTAACAATGCGCACATTAAAGAACACAAATGCAGCTATATCATTTCCATAATGGCCAGCGCAATCTATCAAGAGCAGTGCAAATTTCCGCCTGCTTTAGACATGCTTTTTTTGGGTGTTAAGCAAGAGTGTGAATAACAGTAAAATGCATTGTGTGATTCATTTCAATACTCTCCTCACATACATTTTGCGTCTTAAAGGGAAACACCTACAAATGCACATTCAATAAGGTTAGGTGCAAAAATAACTGTGTCCACACCTTTTCAGCACTAATTCTTCACTGCGCATCTTTAGTAAATCCTGGCAGTGCTGTTTTAATACCAAAAGATGGTTTGCGCTGGTGCAAGCTGTTAGTAAAACTGGTTCTATAATTATTATATTTTAGGTCATATTTTGTTTTCTATAATATTGTATCACATTTAATATTTTTTTATATTTATATTAGATTTTACAGAATATTTTGACTGCTTTTGTCCACACAAAGAAAGTCATTGGGGTACAAAAGGCGCAAGCTGTTAGTAAAACTGTAAATAAATATTATATAACATTATATTTTAGGTCATATTTTATTTTATATAATATTGTATGACATTTAATATTTTTAAAATATTTATATTAGATTTTAAAGAATATTTTGACTGCTTTTGTCCACACAAAGAAAATCATCGGGGTCCAAAAAGCGCAAGCTGTTAGTAAAACTGTAAATAAATATTATATTTAGGTCATATTTTATTTTATATAATATTGTATCACATTTAATATTATTTTATATTTATATTCGATTTTAAAGAATATTTTGACTGCGGATTTCATCAAAAATATTTGTGTTCAGTAGAAGAATAAAGGTCTCACAGGTTTGGAACGACATGAGGGTGATTAATTCATGACAAAATTTACGTTTTTGGGTAAACTTCTCATAACAATATCATAAATGCTGACAGAATTCTTTATTTTTAGATGAACCCTCCCTTTAAAAGGAGAATACTGACGCAGCTGGTGTTATACTTCCTACGGTTTTCACACAGTATGGTTTGAGGTTATGTTTGCATATCCAAATTAGAATAAGGGAATGTTTACTGGAAAAACAAACATCTATGTAAATCATAGAGATGAGTAGTGCTTATGAAATAGAGCCTTGTAGTATTCTCCACTATCAGAAAATTCAGCACAGCTCGCCTACTCGGGTCACGTACAATTGATATATATTTGTATGTGTGTGCGCCTGTATGTCTGATTGTGTTGCTACTTATTATTTTATTGTGAATTCAGATCCTAAACTCTAATCAAATTAGATACAATTGAACCTTTCATTTCCATATTTTCAATTCGACAACCTAATTCGCAAGCCTTTTACGAGCCACTGTCCTTGTCAGTCTGTTAAAAGCTTCCCATAAGTTAACTAAATCTCAGTAACCCCCTCCCCGCCGGCCAACGCTCGTCCCCTGTGACATCCCTCTGTCGCAATTAGTGTTGGGTTACGGCTGGAGAGCAGAAGGGCTGAATGTTGAAGAAAAGAGGCAGTATATCAAACGGGAAAACTGAACAGATGTGTGGACAAGGGCAAATGTGCTGATGGAGGGCCACGGGTAAAGAAATTGCCAGAGTGTTGTTGCGTATTTGCTGAGGCACTGCTGACTTCACTCAGAAAAACACAAATCTACATGGCGCTTGACAATTTCTCTTATTTTTGGACTTGGTTCTGTAGATGCATCAGTCAGCGATAGCTCTTCTCTCCGGTTTGCTCATTCAATCACCCACTCTATCCATTCTCCATTCGCTTTTTCTCAATTTCCTGCCGCTATCCTCCAAGCTGTCATCTGTCCACTTCCTCCCCCGTGACTGTTTTATAGCACTGTCAAGGCAAACTGCAAATTGAGCTTCTTTTCCCTTCGGTAACTTCTTTACCCCTCCTCTTCCTCCTGCACCAGCACCCGATCTCTTTGCTATTCAAGTCCCTCGCTCTCCTCTGTCCTAATAGCTTAAGTTTCCCCCCTTTGTTCTTATACTGACACCTAACATCTATCCCATCATCCTGTGTGCTGGTGCAGCAACTTTTCCTCTTGTCAGGGTGGCTGCGTGTCTCATTCACTTTAGAGGAACGAGCAAGACAGCATTGACCTCCCTTCGCGCCTTGTGCCGTCCCTAGAGGGACCTGGTTTGACTCATCAAGCGACACCCTACCGTGCCAAACGTAGCTAGATTATGCTGTCAGCGGCCTGTAAATCAACTAAACTGGAAGTGCTTTATATCGCAGTGATCATCAAGAGGGTTAGGGGTCTGAATTATTACCATCAGCCTAAGCCATAAAAACCGGCACAGGAACAAGATGGCTGGTATTGGAATGAGTTACAGTTTGTTTGGGGTTCGGAGAGAAGGAATCATGAATGGCTGCTGGAACTGAGATGGAAGACTTCGCTCAAATGAGTTGAAATTATTTACTCATAAAGCTGAGAGTTAAATCAGAATAGTGAAAGTAGAGCACACGGGTCTCTATATCACTTAAAGTGGACATTCGATTCAGCTCTGCAATCTCATTTACAATATAAAAGAAATTCTGTAAAATTGACGGTAAAAAAAAAAGTGGTTGCCAGAATTTTACTGTAAAAAATATAGTAGGAACATTTTAAGTTTTTAAGGTTTTAACTTAAATTTACATTCAAATACCGTAATGTTAGTGTACCAACCTATTGAAGTGCTAAAATTTGTTTTGTACCCTTGTAAAACACTGACAACCACCAAAAGCAGGTGGTGATGAGAAAGTCACATGATGAACCAAAGCCAATCACAAGCAGTTTTTAGATACTAACATACATAGAAGGTGCACATTCACACAAACACTAAACACCATCATGGTAACACACATGAAACTGTAATAATGTAATAAGCATTAATTTAACAACATTAGATGTAACTAATGTACAAAGCTGATAAGAAGAAACAGTTATTTAAACAAAAAACATTAAATTCATCAAATGTAACACAGGGAATTTTGGGAATTATTCACTGTAAATTTGATGTTCTTTTTCACTTCCGCAAACAGTATACTACCGTAAAAATTACATGCAATGTCCAGTACAGTTTTCCACCGTATATAGTGGGGGAACTTACTGTTAACTATTTAACAGGTTTTTACTGTTAAATTCATGGCCATTTTTTACAGTTTAGTCTTTTAACTTGGGCTCGTCCATTACTGGTGTAGCTCTTTAACAAGTTAACAGGAGTAACTTGACGTGTCAACAACACATTATGTATTATTAAATTAATCTTTTGTATGATATTAAACATTTTAACTTAAACTGGAATAGAATTAATGAGCAATGAATCTGTTTTTCCACCTCTAATGCTATTTTACCATTATGTAGGGCCCTATGATTTCCGCAAAGTGCAAAACGTGGAATAAAAATGGAATTTACTGTATAACGTGGGATGTCACGGAATTTGCCAAATTTTGGATGAATAAATCAAAAGTAGGTCAGTACACCTAAATCAAAATGCAGTATAGACTACTGTTTATGAATATTAAGCCGCAAAAACACTATTACATGAATCTTGCCTGTTTTGCGTGTCTCTGTGGGAATGAATGATGCAGATGCACTGTTTCATTTACTACACACTTAAGCCTCGTTCAAACTGTCATCTTACGGAATGTGCGTTGGTTTCTATAGCAATGCCGTAGTTTAGTTATGCCTATGCTAACAACAACAATAACAGCAATACAGTTTGCAATACAGATGTTGTCTTACATGACAATAGCTGGGTATCCACGCATAAAACATTTGCGAGTAAGCTCCATTTCATCCAACAAGTCAAAGTGAACAAAATCGTCACTTTTGGATTAGGATGCCTGCTGTTTGGGAATAGGAACGCAGTTGTGTAAGACAGTTACTGAAGGCAATTATATATTTTATGCTCAGGCATTTCAGAATGACCATAGCAACATTTCAGATTCTGTGGAAAGAGATCGGTCCACTGGTTAGTCAGGTTTTGCCATCTCATAGCACAAAGTCAAGTGATTTTTTTTTATGCGTACAGAGGAATTATTGGCAACTTGTACTTGTCTCTGCTGGTTTCAAAACTCAAAGAGGGGCATATACGATTTGAATAGGATTCCAAACCACATATGAATGTAGCTCGAAACGGATTTGCACAAATTGGTTTTCATGTATTTTGTTGCCGTTCAGACTATTTAAATATGATCGGATTTCAAAATATGAATGAAAATATGATTTGGATTTGGGCTAACAGTCTAAACAGGGCTATACTGAAGCGTCATGAAGGTTGTGGTGTTTTCAGCCTCTGCTGCCTAAATATATGAGTACATGAACACATAAACATAATATCTAGAACTGCTCTGAAAAGTCACTTCATGAGCATTTTACCGTTTCTTTTGAGTAAAACTATCGTCATATCATATACATACAAAAACCTAAAGGTCTTCACCGCAACCCGTCAAAATAAAAGTTTGGTTTAACTTGAAGAAACTATTACTTAATGTAATGATAGTACTACTACTAATAAAAAAAAATATTATTAAACCATTTTTAAAGGACTATTTACCAGAAAAATGTAAATACACAACACAGTATTTCTGGAAAAAATAAATAAAATTTCAATAGAAAAAACAGAATTTGGAAAAAAATACAACAAATTTCATAGGGCCCTAATTTTATTGGTTTGTCTATTTGTAGTTTCTTAAAAAGAACAGTGTTAGACTTATTTTGACTTATTTGACTTATTTTGACATGGATGGATGAATCATTCACCTAAAGATCAATAACATGCATTTAGAAAAAAATTAGCATTTCATGCTAAATCAATCATTTTGAACATGGTTGACCATGAAGAACTATTCTTCTTTCCCGAAAAAAAAACAACCTGTATATGAGCTATTGAACTTCAGTGAGTAATCTGTGATTCTGTCATACTTGCTGATGCTGCTCACTGCGCCATGGGAAAGAGAGAGCATCTCGTGCTGCCATCTGTATCTTAATATAATTAATAAATATCTCATAGATGCGATAAAATCAAATTGAGTTTTATTCATCTGGTAATAGTATTCATGTTAGTACTTCTCCCATATAGAATATAATAAATTAAGATGTTGAAACTGTTTGAGTAACAGAATATAAATTCTGGAATAGAATTCTATTCTATTAAACAGATCCGGTCCTTTAAATGATAGGCTACTGTACAATGTGTTCCTTCTACTATGATTGCAATTTAATCAAATCAGTTGAACCTCTGCTTTGTGAAACGGAATAAAACATAACTGAACCAGTCATATTGCAATCTGCAATTTATTTTATTTATTTATTCATACATTAATTCAATGTCTTTGGCCTATTTATAGTTCTGCACACTAGTCTCAAAGTCTAATGAATTACAGACTAATTCCTCACTGATTCGTGGAATAATGTACTGCATTAATAATTCTTTTGAAGAAGGCTGATCAGAAAGACAAACACACCCTCTCCCGACACACCATCTATCCTCAGGAGCTGTGAGTGGTGAACGTAGGCTGATCTGTAAGCATCATTCCCCCACAAGCCTTTGTATGCAATGCCACTTTATTCTGCAGCCTCACTGTTTTACACCATCTCAAATCGAAATAAAACTGCATTTGTGATCATGTGTCCGCCTTTAAAATGACAGGCGTGTAACATGAGCAGCTTTGGAGAACGGGGACTGTGTATCGAAACCGAGTGAGCTACTTGCCAAGACAGCATTTTCACGCGTTCGAACGTTATACGCCCAAAAATGCGGTCTAGGTAGGCAACTCACTAGGTTTGAAGACACAGCCAGGGTGTGAGGTTTTTTTTGACACGCATTTCTATTTGTAGTAAACATATTAGCAAGTAAATTAACACTTAACTAAACAGACATGCTATTAATGAACCAGCAACCGATGGAGAATCACTTTTCGCCCTTTCATAACAGATTACAAGCCGAATGAAGTACCAGAACCAGTTTCCTCAGTCACACGCACGGCCCGCTTCTCACAGCATCATCCGCCGAGAGACGGAAACGAAAGCATCTTACCTGCTCCCGCGCTGAGAGCTCCTTCTCCAGCTGCCGGTGTTTGTTATGCCACACCAGATAATGCAGGTGGTAGCGACTCTTCTCCGGAGTTTTTCTGGCAGAAATCATCCTCAGTGCATAGTTCGCCGCTGCTCTCTCCCCCGTTCCGTTTCCCTGCTTTTGTGCGGTATCAGTTACTTTTATTAAGGGCGCTTGCTATATTATTTTTATTGCTGAAACGACCGGTAAGGGCATTTCTCTCCCATTTCGTACCCAGCATCGCCTTTTGCATAGTAGCTTGGCATTCAGTGTGTCTGTGTTGAAAGGCAATTTAAAGCTGTGTGCATGTATGCTCTCCGTTCTGTTCTCCACTCCTCCTAGTCTCTTCTTCCTCTCCTCACTCCTCACACACTCAAACGCGCGCGCGCGCACGCTCGCTCGCGGAGGCTGAGGCAGGGCTCTTGTTTCGCCGATGAAAGCGACTCACACCTATGAGCCACTGAACTTAAGTGTGTGTGATTCTGTCATACATGCTGATGCCGCTCACTGCGCAATGGGAGGGAATACAAGGGGAGCATCTCATGCTGCCATCTGTCTTAATATTTCTTAACCCCAGGTATTAAGACTTGTGTGGCTTAATATAATTAAATTATGTCTCTTACTTAAAATATGTAGGCTAGTAGAAACCCAGTGAATGATTTAGTTAATTTAAAAAATCCATATCGTTTTATACTATATTTTGGACTATGAGGGGCGCCATTATTTCGATGACGTCAAATGGTTGCACTGGGTGATCTACTGCATTACCTGTTGCTATTTTTAACACAACTCCACAATACCACAATTAAATACTGATACAATGACCACATACTGACAGAGCTTAACAGGTGGCGATGGATATAAGCGTAGACTTAAACCACACTCTAAAAAATGCTGGGTTAAAAACAACCAATTTGGGTTATTTGGCAACCCAGCGCTGGATAAATATTAGACAGAACACATGTTGGGTTATTTTGACCCAGCTGGTTTGTTTAAATGTTTTTACACAAAATGCTGGGTTGTTTTATTTAAGTCAACTATTTTTTGAAAAGTATCTTATTTCTGGCTTAAAATTGGCTGGAATTTAAAAATCACACAGAATTATAGAGGCAACAGCAATAATCAAAAGATGAACATTTATTATTAAGCAAGAACACCCAGGGACAAAAATATACAGCATTGATTACAACATTACATAACTTTAAACTCGTTAAAGAATCATTTTAGAAATAAACAACATAACATTTAAAAGTAGCATTTTAATTTAAGTGTTTTCTGTATTCCCTTTTCACCATAATAATGCTAATTATCGTGCAGGTGTGTTGAAATCTCAGGCGGTGATGGGCTGCTGTTCGACGGGGGAACTACGAACCTCAGACTGCCGCCTTGCATTTCACTCGTAGCCGAATGATGCCATGGCTGACTCCATAACCTGCCCAAAAAACAAACAGTACTAAAATTAGAGAACATATTGTAACATCAAATTAACTAAAATTCAGTATAATGAATAAATCAGTTTATGTTATCTAAGGGAAAATATGTTCCCATCAAGCAAAACGGTCGCTGCTGACTTTATAAATTAAATAAAATGTATACGTTCACGGCAGTGCAGAGAACTGTTCTCTGTTGCAGAGCATGCAAAAAGCGTGACTGTAAATCAGCTGGGTTGTTTTGTTAGAGACAGGCTCAATTCAGAGGTTGGGTAAAAACATTAAAAATGACCCAGCAGCTTAGTTACAGAAAAACTACCCAGCACCTGGGTAAAAAATATTTAAAATAATCCAATAAGCTGAACCCAGCATTTGGGTTAAAAACCCCTCAGCATTTTTTAGAGTGCAGAAAAACTACCCAGCACTTAGGTAAAAATATTAAAAAACAACCCAATAAAATTACCCAACAGTTTGAACCCAGCATTTGGGTTTAAAAAAATAACCCAGCAATTTTTAGAATGCAAATTCTCACGATTTTCCCCCACAAGGAGTTTAAATGCCACAGAATATTGAGTGAAATCCACACTGAGAAACACTTTCAGTGGCTGCAGCGTCATGACAAACATCAGCATGTTTACATCCTGCCAGGATGGCATCTAGCATTTCTTGTCTCTGCTGTTTGTAAGCTCTTTCATCTAAAAGGCTCAAAAGCATCAGGGCTAGAGAGAACAAAGTTTTATTCATCCACAGGCATCTTCCCATTCTTTTATCCACTTCTTATCACTAGGAAAGCAGTAAAGACTGCCACAATGTGGCATCACACCAGGTTTTTTATTTTCCGAGTTGTGTTGCGGTAAAAATCAATTAAATAATGGTCCAAAATATATATAAAATAATAGTTTTTTTTTTAAATAATGTAATCTTTCATGGGTTTTCTACTACATATATCAGTAAAAGACATCATTTATGTTATTTTAAGCCATGCAGATGTTAATACCCGGGGTTCCTTTTAATAAATATCTAATGGATCCAATATAATTTATTAACAGAATATAAATTGAATTCTACAGTATAATTCTATTCTTTAATGGAATGGAACATATAATAGAACAGAACAGGGGGTTTAGCCTATTAATGTGCTGATTTTGTTACTATGTACAATGTGTTCTTTTATCCATGCTTGACTATACTATGAATACAAATCAATTAGTACAAAACTTCTGCTCTGAATAAAACATTAATCTGAATAAAATTAATCAGCCATGTTTTATTTTATTCATCTATTTGATTAGATCTGTCTAAATAAATACTTGACTCCAAAATAATCAAATGGAGTTTTATTCATTTGTTAGTAAATCTTCTACTTATATGACTTAGCTAATATTAGCTATATACCAGAACTGCAATATGATCAAGCTGATTTTTTTCATAATATTGTTGTCTCACATAAAACATGATCACAATACATATAAACATGTCAGTAGTCTTGTGTGCTGCCAGTGGAAAACAGAGCACATTATGAAGTGACTAATTGATTCACAATATAAAATTGCAGGTTCAAAGTAAAAATTCAAATATGAAATTTAAGTAAAAAATGTTTTGCCCCAATTGCTTTTTAGTAAAATATTAGATTTTATACTTTATTGTTTGCAGATTTCATTGGGTTTTATGAGCCACTGCACTGTGCAATTTTTTTATTTATTTTTTCTTCAGCACATTCAGCCCTCACATACAGAAAAACACATACAGTTAATTTCAGTGGGATATCCAGAAATGTAATTTAACTTATTTAATTTAATTTATAGGAATAGTTCACCCAAAAATAACAATTTAAATATTTTATCAGCTGTTTGAACTCTCATTCTGATGGCACCCATTGGTGAGAACTTTTCTCCAAATCTGTTCCAGTAAAGAAACAAACTCATCTACATCTAGCAAATTTCACTGGAGGAAGCCTTATGGATTATAGAAACACATTTTGCAACAGTTTAAAGCTGAAACGCCTTAAATGATGGATTTGGATTTTTTCCTTACAAACATGCAGCTTTTCACTTCACAATACATTATTGATGGACTGAAATCACATTGATTATTGTGTTTATTGTAATGTTTTTATCAGCTGTTTGGACTCTTATTCTGACGGCACCCATTCACTACGAATCCACTGGTAAGATAGTGATGTAATGCTAAAATTCTTAAAGTCTGTTGAGATGAAGAAACAAAAGTATCTACATCTTACAAATATCACTATAGACTAGTATAGAGGAAGCATTATTATGTATTATGGACCTATATTTTTACCAGAAGCAATGATTTAAAGTTGAAACACTTTAATGTTGAATTTGTTTCTTAGAAACATGCAGCTTTTTAACTTTTCACTTAATTGATGGGCTGGAGTCACCTGGATTACTTGTGAACTATTGTGGTGTTTTTATCAGCTGTCTCATTCTGATGGCACCCATTCACTGCAGGTGATCCATTAGTAAGCAAGTGATGTAATGCTAAATTTTCTTAAATATGTGCCAATTAAGAAACAAACCCATTTACATCTTGGATGGTCTGAGGGTGAGTAAATTTTCAGAAAATTCTGAAAATTTTCATTTTTGCCTGAGCTATTCGTTTTAAATAGAATAGGATATGGAGGACCAGTATTAAAGTATAATACGGTATAGTTTTTTTTTCTAGACAGACCAGAAAAATGTACAAAAACCTTTGATTAATTATTTATGCTGCTTTTTAAAATTAGACCTAATTTGGGAATTGTAGGTATGTAAATAATCTTATGTAAAATTCATCTCCACTGGTGGGCATGACTGCATGGTCCCTCTGCTCGGTCGGCCCCCGCCTGTGCACTAACGACGGTGGGGCAAGAGAGAGAAAGCGAGAGAGCGAGAGACAGACGTCAGAGAGAGGGAGACTATGCAGCCCGCCATACAGAAGTGTATAGGGCAGTGGATGTAAATAAACCGTGTACTGTATCCATACTTTTCTTATTCCCACCCCCTTTTGCCCGACACAGAAACGGGGCTTGGATAATGATCGGGGGAAAAGACAGTGGGGACAACCAAAATTAAATAACCTAAAACACAGGGCCTTCTGAAAAATCATCGATTCATTTTAAGGAATCGTAAAGTCCTTCTAGTGGTAAGACAGAAGACACCGCAGAAGAAAAAAGAAGGAGAGAGAGAGAAAGAGAGAGAGAGAGAGAAGGGTGAGGACCGGGAGTGCTGGGGAGCTCGTCGCCGGCTTCCGGACATTCGGGGCGGCATTGAAATCGCAGACGTCGCTCCTGGAGGGAAAGCAAGACAAATATCTTCAGCACTGGACTAAAATCTCTGGAAGCGGTAGAATTTGTTTTAGCCATGTCCAGGAAAGTCCAAAGAAGCGAGGTGTGCGCCGACTGCAGTGCACCAGGTGAGGCTGAGATTTATGGATCGAGGCGTTGTTGTGAGCTATGGCTGTCCAGGACTCGATCGAGCGCGGCGGCTAGCGGATAAACGCCAAGCCCGCGTATGCGCAGGGATACTCGGTTAAACACGTTAGGAAAATGGGCGAAAATCAAGGCCGATACTGCGGCCCAACAAATCAGCTAACTCAAACCCACTCTATATTTAGTACTAAATCAATGTGTGCTTTATAATACGACAGAACAATGGTTGTCCATAACTATATCCTTTACCAAACTTCAGTGACTATAAATTTGAGCTGCTCTTGCAGCTTTGCTACCGTGGCTAAAGTTTTATCCGCTGCTTGTTGTTAGCACCCATCCTAAGCCAGTTTGACCAGTCTGCGAGGTGCTGTCAATTAAAAGCACTACATTTATAGTATACTCAGTCACAATGTGTAGTCACAGCAAATAATGTTGATTAAAAATAAGTTTTCAGTTCATGTTGAGAACAAAACGGGTTTTGTATCGAACAATGCTAACTGACAGTAGCTAGACTCGGTTGCTAAGTAGCCTGCGGACTCTCGTCGGACTCCCTTGTTAGTATTTGAGAAAAACACAACATTTGTGTGTTTACAGTCTGCAGATGCAGTTTTGGGCTCATAGGGGTACTAGTTCAGTTTGTCCAGTACAGTTCTTCAAATGTAGGTAATCTAAACTTGGGTTGAGACGAGTTGGCTAACTAGCGTTAGCAGGTTGACAGGACACATCAAACTCTGACGTGGGTCAGTCTTTGCTTGTGTTTGTGCACAACTTTGCTTCTTGATAGCGTTTTTGACACATTTCCTGAATGTTTATTTGCTTATTAATTTGTTTGGTTTATTATATTTATATATTATGTCATATTTACATAACGTATTTTTGTACGCTTTTCAAAATGCTGAAAAGTAAATTCATTTGTTATTCTTTATTGTTATCATAGTGTGCACACCTAACTGTGGCAGGAAAAAAATGGTTAAACCAGCCTAAACTGGTTTACTGGTCTTAGCTGTTTTAAGCTGGTCGCCCTGTCTGGCCAAGCTGTTGTGTAGTTGATCTTCAACCTGGTCTCTCAGCATGACCATCTGAAAAGTTCCCAAAACCCCTTTAAAACTAGCCAACAGACCAGTATGACCAGCCTGGGACACAGCTAAAAACTCAAACCAGCTTAATGCTGGTTTAAAAGCTGTTTTCAGCACAGATGGCCTTCATAAAATTATCAGTATGTATTTCTGCAATGATTATGAGCAGTGGCCAAAATCATAGCTGGCGGAAATTATATATTGATTTATTTCTAATGCAGGTTTAGGTACATAGAGTACAGTTTAGAGTTGTTCACATCTATTTCTAGTCCTTTTATATTGCTTAACACATGACATGATTTCCTAAATGCTACGGTGAAAAAAATGGAAGTTGGTGTTGCATCTATATTTTAAATGAGGAGGAACTTCCTATATTTGTCTGGCTTTTTGTCCCAAAATCCTATGATCAGTAGGTTTACAAGTGAGTTAAGACATAATAAAGCCTTCAGTTGTTTACAAACCATATTTCTGATGCCGCTCAGCTGTGCCGTCACTTCAAGCCCACCCTTGGCCTTGCTCATTTTGCCTCACCGTCCCCATGGGGGAGACCAAGGGGTGGTATGGGGGGCATGACAGCTGCTCCCTCATCCGCAGCTGCTCTCTTTCTCCAGGAATGAATGTGAATGTGGGAGCGTGTTTTGTTTTTGACAGATTATTTCTGTTTTACTTCCTCTGCTACCTGCAGTTATGCTCGAAGCTCGGCCGAAAGCGCTGTCACCAATGCCCCTGGCCAGTGGGTCTTGTTTGTCTTTTTGCATCCTAACACACTTTGTGTCCTTGTGTTGGCCTTTCCTGCGATGCTAATAGAGCTTGTTTGACATGTTGTAGGAATGTCGATTAGGGCTGCACGATACATTGAAAAATTATCGTTATCGCGATAACGGTATACGCGATATTGGTATCGCAGAGAGTTGTGATAAATGACATTTAATTGGTTTCATTTCTTAACAAAACTTTTCACAGACTGCTGTGAGCTGATGCAGTGACAGGTTCGCCGTTCTCTCCAACATTACAACCATTTAAACTTAATCTTTATATTATTACCTTTAATGAACTTGAGATGCTGTCAATCATCCCTGTCACTGACACTGCGCTCCGTTGAACTAGGAACCGGCCGTTATTTTTTTCTCTCAGCTAACCTCTCTTCCGGATCTGCACAAACTGCATTGCAATTAGGGGTGTGTGATATGATGATTTTTTTTATTGTGGACAGTTAAAAGGTCGCCACAATCGGCTTTTAAAGAAATATACCATATTTTGTGTTACAGCGCGCACATTCTGTCAGATGCAATTCTGGCGTCTCAGTATAGGCTACTGTACAACGCGGCACACATTCACATCAAATGATAATTCAGCGGCAGAGTTCCACTCAAACAGGGGCGTAATTTCCACTGTGGGGACACGCTTTTCAAAATCCCGTTTGTGTCCTCTCGCTTTCAAATGGTTTTGTTAAAGTAATCTCTTGTATTGTAGAATGCACGCTCAGCGCTTCTGAGAGTTTCGCGTGGTCGTTAAAACGAAACCAAAAGTAAAACGCGGACGCGCATTCAAATACAATTTAAATACCCCATGCTTAGAGAGCGACTCCACAATACGCGTGAATTAGGCTACATAAAATATCTAGGCTGTTATTAATATGTGGGCTATATTAAGTTTTGTAGTTGTCTATAACTCTTAGGGGTGTAACGATATGCCTAGGTCACGATACGATACGTATCCCGATATTTTGAACAAAAATTAAAACATGAAACTGAAAATCAAACAACAGATTTATTTAAAAAAAAAAAAAAATTCAATAGCTTTCTTAGTTTTACATACAAGGTCACATTTTAAGGTTAAATAAAAACCTTCTGTATTAAAATTAACAACTGATAAGGTCTGTCTGTCACAGATTTTTTTTTTAAATTAACATGATAGTGATAAAATTGTCAAGATGTCAAATTCTTTAAACCTGCTAGCGATGCAAGATTCTATGTGTGTGCGAAACCTACCCGACGGGTGACCCGCTATAACTGACGTAACGGTGGAATAATATTTATCTGTCAGGTGCAGTGCGGGTGACATGCACGGGTATTTGCTCTTTGGACTCAATCCGGTACACGCTGACGCTGCTCTCAAACGGTCCCCTGCCTGTGTTCGCGCTCTGTCTGAAGACCATTTAAAAGCCATTTTACATGGGACGTGTCAAGCGGTGGAATCTCTGCGCGGCTGCCGCTTTCTCTCATAGTGAAAGTGTTTTGCGGTTGAGCTGGTGTTCGCGTTCGGTAAAAGTATTGCAAACAACAAGGTCTCATTTTACTTTACAAAAACAAAATAAATTAAAGCTGCGAGCAGCGATGAACGGGCCCTCGCACCCGGGCTCACCGCCGACCGGTGGCTTCAGGAAATCAGCAAACGGTGGGCAGTATGCTTTTAATACAGTAAATATAGAAAAAATCTGTCATAAGTCATTTAAATGTGCCAAACTTGCTGCTGAAAGATGGTGGCGCTATGCCTGTAACTAATTATTGGCATGTAGATGTGTTCAGGCCATCACTATTATCAAACATATGAAGTTTGGTGCAGATTGACCTTGGTATGTTTGAGTTAGTGAAAGATATGATATATCCTGCTGCCAACAAGTGGCGCTATGATAATATCTGAATATTGGTCTTTAGGTGTCTTCAGGCCAGGACTCTTACCAAACCTGTGAATTGTGTGGCAGATCAGACATTTTATGGCTAAGTTATAACAACTCAATGAAAACTCAAGATCTTCACAATTTAACATCTCTAAGGCCTCAAGATCAGACTGACCAAATATAATGTTGATTTAATTAAATGCAATCAATGCAAGGACTTCAGATAATGCCAACTGTGAACCAATATGCAAAATTTTCCCTATACTCTGATGATGATGATAAGAACATGATTCATGATGATAACAAAATGTTATTATTGCTTGCTTTACGTCCACCACTTCTGCTTAAATGTCATCGTTACCTATCTGTACAATTTTTGTGTGGATATTGCTTTGCTGGTGACTCCTCCTGTTATAAGACATCACTCTTAAGCGCTACATAACTAAGAATCAATAAGGAAGACGGTGCCCAGTTGGCACATGCATTCACAGTAACCCTCTGCTAGTTTGGATTTAAAGTTTACAGAATTGAAAGGGTTAGACTTTAAAATCAACACACAGACACATACACACAAAATATAAAATGTTGCCATTCAGTTTTATTTGTTAGCATTAACTATATTAGTTAACATGACCAATAAATAAATAGCATTTATTAATGTTAATT
>NC_133374.1:17028048-17110548 GCF_049309525.1 Garra rufa
ATATATATATATATATATGCAGCCATGTGCAGTAATATTGAAAACTGAGAATGTGATGCATGGTTATATTTAGTTGCTACTGAAAATCGTATTTTAAATTGAATCTTAATTTTAAGAAGGCAGTACTAACATACATAGATTCCAAATATAAACAAACAAAAAGCATAGAAACTGCAATTTTATATATTGTTAAAACGTAAAGATTCCCACCCCTACTGTTAATATGAAATAACACTTTACAATGAACCCATTTGTAACATCAACTAAGATTGATGAAAGCTGTAGAATAGAAGTGTTGTTTCTTGTTAGTGTTATTTTGTTAACATTAATGAACTATGAAATAACTTTAATAATAAATATATAATTAAAATTAATACATTTAGTATGGTTTAGTACTTTTTAAAAAATAGCAGAGCACTATTTTAGTTGCCTTTCAGTATCTATTTTCAAAAACTATCGGTTAATTAATCTGTATCGGCCAGTGTGGTCCAACCTAGCTATCGGTATCGGTAAAAACCAATAATGATCGACCTCTATCAAAAATATCTTAATATGTGTTCCAAAGATGAAGGAAGGTCTTAAGATGAGTTTAGAACAACATAAGGGGGTGAGGATTAATGACAGAATTTTAATTTTTGGGTGAACTATCCCTTTAACCAGCTTAACCAACCAGTAAACAGGGAATTTTGTTGTTTATTTGTTTTTTTTATTTCTATATTACTGTGCTTGAGAAACTCCATTCATACTAAAATCTCATTGGCCCAAAATTTAGTTCGTAAATTATATATCAAATGTAAAATGTAGGTGTGTTTCCATTATAGATTTGCACAAAACTTTTGTTTTATCTCGATAAAAAAACTGTTGTGGAATGACGGTGTTTCTATTAACCAATGATATGTGACTAAAACATCATTTTTTTTCCTCTGGCGATAAGTGGATAGGTTTACATATGTCAAGCCACTGCACTAGCCATTCATTTTAATCATAGGAGACGTAGTCATCTATATTTACAGAAACAGCATGGAGTGCCGCCTCTGGGCTAGGGATGGGTCAAGATTTTCGAATATTCAATTAGTTGATTTAATTACCGAATATCGAATAGGTTGTGCGATTATTAAATTCCCCAAGTTTTCGGTGATGATACGCCAGAGGGTGGCGCCGCCAATAACACACTTCAAAGCTGTCAAGGACAACAGAAGAACAAGATTTCTAATTCTAATAAAATGAATGAGAATGAAGTGCAGTGCAAACTCTGCCGTGCGAGCCTTGTTTATCATAGTTGAACCACTGCAATGCAAAGAGTGTTCTCTGCGGCCAGAATATCGCATAAAAAAACTCTGAATGGAAACGTGAAGATGCGCATGAATTTAAAAAATGCGCATAAAACATATGTGCACAATTAAGTAGGATAAACTTTTTGTCCGATAAGAAAAAAATGGGCATAAACTACAATAAGAAATCTTTAACAGAGTAAATGCGTTTTAAAAAAGGCATGTGACTTTGCACGATGGAACGGGATAACTTGACTAACCAGCGGACCCATATTGTTGCACAGCATCAGAAATGTTGTTTTAGTCGTTCTGAAATGCTTCCTGCTGTCACTTGCCCACCAAGTAGTTTTGATTATTTTATTTTTAGTTATACAAATCATTTAGTTCAGTTAGAGAACAAACCGTACAATTAAGAACTGAACGCGGCATCTCAACGTAACAGTCGCATCCGAGGCAGGAGTCTGATTTCATTTATCAGAGGAGTGTGAGGTGAGAAGATGTTGGCAAAAGATTTAGTTTTTAACCGAAATGCAAAACTGTCTGTTTTAAAAATAAATTGACTGCTGCCGTTTATCTAAAAGGTGATTTTGGAAGCTCATTGGAAGAACATTCGTTTATTTATTTGGTTCCACCGAGCCAAATACTGAAAATGCAGACATGATTTTCAGAACACGTCTTTATCCCGATCATGCTCATTAAAAAAAAAAAAAAAACACTATATAGGATATTGTATGAATATGAATATTCATACAACTACCGTTATTCAGGGTGTTCACAATATGCTTTACCGCGCAATGTTTTAAGCCTAATATTCATGGATTAACTAATCAAATGTTTTTTTTTTTAAATACTATGAATGTTTATGCTCATTTTTAAAACAGAAATGGCTTAGGCTTATGAGCAGCTGAATGGTAATCGATGGACTGTTACGTTAATAAGTGCCATAATTCGTTTATGTTTATTATATTAATATTTCAGCAATCATACATTACAACCATTAAATGGCCAATGTTAAGACAGATTCTCGAATGAATTAAACAGTTTGTTTTCATACATATTGAAAGCGTGAATGGTCTCATGTCCTCTCTCTGTTTATGGGTGTGTATGGGCGTGCATGCGCGGGAGGGGTGCGATTTTCGAATAATAATTGAATAATACCCTGCGATTATCGAATAGTATTTTTGCTTAAAATGCCCATCCCTACTCTGGGCCTCTTCTGAAACTAAAACGCCTGGTATAAACACAAGCATCGACTAGAGTGGCTGCAATCAGCTCCACAGACTCATGCAGTGTAATTAAAGGGTTATCTAAGCTTAAATGGCAAGGGAAGCCCCTTATTCATGCATTGTGTTAGTCAATGCTTGTTTAAGTGGCCATATTTGAGATATTAGTACATTACAGAATTATCATATGACTTTTGTACGAAAGGTGACCTGTAAATGCGAAAAAGCCGTTTCTATTGCAGTTTTGTGAAATACTCCTTTTTCGACTTGCCTGTAAACCACCTCATGCGAGCATAAAATTGACGTGTTTCTATTAGGCTTATTTTCAATTCGCAATTTCAATTTGCGCAATTTGAATGGTAATGGAAATGCACCTACAGACTATGATTGTGTTGCATCACAACATTTTTGATTTCAGTGTGGCCATACGAATTACTCGTCACAGGAATCCTGGTTAGGCTCTTTTATCTTGAGAGACTTGCTAAACTCTTCGAATGCTTAGAAATTCAGTAGCTAAATTTAGCATATGCTTTGAATCCCCTTAGCTTGCATTTAATCTTTATTTAGTGCCTTGTTGGAGCATGTTGCTTTTTGTCTTTCACTGATGTCTTCCTGTTGTGTGCTCTGTGATTGTGTTTTTTCCCCTCTATGTCTCAATTTCAATGCCACATACTGATGTGTTTGTGTATGTCTGTGTGTGTGGATGCAGTTAAATAACCGTTTGTTTGAGGAGCTGGCTATGGATGTGTACGATGAAGTGGACCGTAGAGAGAACGATGCAGGTAAGACTCAACCCCCATCTGTTCCTATCCCAACTTTCCCTGCTTCTCACTCTTTCCCGAATGTAGTTGCGGAGCAGTCCGAAAGGCATGGGGACCGTGTATCCATGTCCCTGGAGACGCAGTGATCGGTGTGTAGTGTAAACACTGACTATAGAAGGACTTCAGCAGTGCAGTCAGCTTGTAGAAAAGGGAGGGAGCGAGACACCAAATGGAAAGGAGGGTGAAAGGGAGCGAGAGCGAGGGAGTGCCGCAGGAATTCTCTCCTCCTCTTCTCTCTCTCTCTCGCTCTCTCTCTACTCCCGTTCCTGGTTGTAAAGGAGAAGAGGTAACATGCTGGGGTGGCAGACTGGGATTCTGATGGTAAGCAGGGCTGGGAGCGAGGCAGGGGGCCAAACGCACACATAAACACACAAACTGAACGGGAGGGGTGAATGCGAACTCTCTGAAACCTCAGGGCTGCGACGTCGGAGTGTGTTTGTTTATATCTGTCTTGTTTATATATGTCCGTTCTGTTTCTCTCAGTGTGGCTGACAACTCAAAACCACAGTACGCTTGTGACCGAACGGAGCGCCGTCCCCTTCTTACCCGTCAACCCTGAATACTCAGCGACACGCAACCAGGTAACGCACAGCATTTTAGAGGATGTGTTTAAGGTTTGTTTAGGAGGAGGTTCTCCACTCCTGCTGCCCCCTTGCGTAAGGGCCTGTCACTTCCATCCATGATGGAGCCATAACGGAGAGATGATATCTGGGGTGCAGACGACATAGGGCTAAAAATAAACATTTTGTGGTTGTGCAAATGTCTGAGCCTCAGGTTTGGGCGGCAAAGCAACGAATGGAGGATTTCCAGCTGCGTAACTGCTGCAGACGCACAGCAGCTCCCTCCCTCTCAACGTTTCCACTGGCATCCTCGCATGACCCTCTCTGTGCCACTGCTTGAAATAGTTCTTTTATACAGCGAGACCACTAAGTGCGTTTACTCAAGGGTACGTTTCCTCAGGGCTGATTGGCCAGGCTGAGAATTTCCTGTTCTTTTGCGTATACATGAGGTTTTGAGACATGGAAAGAGATGATGGGAGGAGGGACACGCACACCCAGTGGTCAAGAGTTGGAACACTGAACTGTAGATGTGGCAGCATTTTCCAGTATTTAAAATGTCCTTTACTGGAATGGACAGTTCTGTAATGACATATGTGTCGCAGAGCAACTAAGGTATACTTTGGGAAAAACTATCAATCAGGCACTGAATCCTGCAGAGCTCCACAGAAAAGCTCTCTTGTAAAACCATTTCCTGTACAGAAATCATTCATAAAAATGCACACATCGCCCACATCTTTCATGTTTATTATATATTTAGACTATTTTTAGATACATTTTGCTTCTACAAAGTGTGTAGTACTTATTAGTCTAGTACATATTTTACAAAGTTTCAATCTATTCTGCAGAATTTCACAGATTTTGGCCAAAAGTATGCGTAAAAAAATGTGAAAAAATTCAGGATATTTAATATGGGTCTGACTATAAATCGATTATTTGTTTTTAAAAACACAGTAATGTTTTTTTTTATCAAAAATACAGCAAAATCAGTAATACTGTAACATTTTATTTATGTTTAAAATAACTGTTTTGTATTTTTAAAGATTTTAAAGATTTTATTTTAATATATTGCTTTTAATATTTTAATCTAATTTAAATAGTAGATTATTCCTATGATGGCAAAGCTAAATTTTCAGCAGCTAGTGTCACATGATACTTCAGAAATCATTCCAATATGCTGATTTGGTGCTTAAGATGTCTTCTTATTATTTTATTTTAAAGGGAAAAAAAAAGGTTGAAATGCTTAATATTTTTGTACAAATGGTGATTTTTTTTTTTTTCTTAAGTATTTTTTTTTATAAAGTTAGAAAAAATATGTATATGTGACCCTGGACCACAAAACCAGTCATAAAGGTAAATATTTTTTTAAATTGATATTTATACATCATCTGAACACTGAATAAATGTTAGGATGGTAGTATAGGACAATATTTGGTCAAGATACAACTATTTGAAAATCAGGAATCTGAGCAAAAAAATCGAAATATTGAGAAAATCGCCTTTAAAGTTGTCCAAATTAAGTTCTTAGCAATGCATATTACTGATCAAAAATTAAGTTTTGATATATTTCCGATAGGAAATTTACAAAATTTCTTTGTGGAACGTTCTTTACTTAATATCCTAATAATTTTTGACATAAAATAAAAATGTGTAATTTTGACCCATACAATGTATTGTTGGCTATTGCTACAAATATACTTGTGCTACTTATGACTGGTGTGGTCAAGAGTCACACATAATGTATATAGTAATAAGTATAAAAAAAAAATTTTTCAAAAAAAAAATTGTCTTTCAAAAAGATTTTTTATAACAATGTAAAACATGTTACTGCCAATCAATTTAATTTAATTTAATTTTTATACACTACCAGTTAAAAGTTTTTGAACAGTAAGATTTAGTTTTTTTAAATAAGTATACAGCAAATACAGCAAAAGCAGTAATATTGTGAAATATTTTTTACCATTTAAAATGTTTTTTTTTTAATTTGAATGTATTTTAAAATATAATTTATTCCTGTGAATGAAGCTACATTATCAGCATCATTACTCCATTATGCTGATTTGCTGTGCAAGAAACATTTTATTATTATTATTATTTTTATTATCAATTTAAAAAAACACATTAAAAATCTTACTGTTCAGAAACTTTTGACTGGTAGTGTACAAATAGTAAATGTATTTATGTATATTTATTTGTGTATATATTTTTTTGTCATTGGTAGGGGCGGCAGAAATTGGCCCGCTTTAACGCACGGGAATTCGCCACCCTCATTATCGACATTCTCAGTGATGCCAAGCGACGGCAGCATGGAAAAGGCTTGACAAGCCCCACAGGTGAGACGCCCACACTGCATTTCTCAAACTTGGAGGTTCTAGTGGAATATTAATAATACAGCTTCAGTAAAGATGGATATAGCTAAGCCAGTGCAGCTTCTGACTCTCTCAGTGTCTCCTCATATTAATGATGCTATCTTTTGTTTTTGTGGTTATTGTTTTTCAGACCCGCTGGATCTGAGTCAGGCGGACGATGACCAGCACGATTATGACAGCGTAGCGTCTGATGAAGATACAGACAGTGAGCTAACTGCACAGAATAACAACAACACCCAGCGCAACAACCGGGCCAAGGTGAGCTCATCAAAACCTATACTTGCTCACTGGGTGTTTACCTGAGGAACATGTACTCCACCTAAACCATTATAAGTTGTCCGAGGTTAAAGATTATTTGCATTCATTCTTAATAATAAACCCACTTGATTGAGTTGAGGAACATCTTAAAACCTTTGGAGAAACAAGTTAAAGATAATCCGCTGAATCGTAAGAGGTGTTTCATTTTATGTAGGGGTTAGCCCTTGGTAGTTGTTGATTTTTGTTTTGCAGACCAGCAAATTAGTATATTCAATAGTACAGAAGCCAGTGTTGTCATGTCCCAGCATGCACCACTGAAAGAGAAGCAGCAGCAGCAGCAGCCCTGCCTCATTTTTGCAGAATGACATCATCCGCTTTTCAAGGCTGTGATCAGTAAAGCTATTGTTCTGCTGCTGAAGACAGGATGCTGTGTCTGAGCATGCTCACTCCGCATACAGGAAATGACATGGCTGAGTGTAGGAGAGCACAGAGTAAATCCTATATTCCCCACTGTCTGCTTGAAGAATGTGGGGTTTAAAAACTTTTTAAAACTCCAGTAGCACAGCTGTTTGTCATGTGACTCTGGACGACAAAACCAGTCTTAAGTAGCATGGGTGTATTTGTAGCAATAGCCAAAAATATGTTTTATGGGTCAAAATGATTGATTTGTCTTTTATGCCTAAAATTATTAGAATAATAAGTAAAGATCATGTTCCATAGAGATACTTTATAAATTTCCTACCAGAAATATATCAAAACTTAATTTTTTAATTAGTAATATGCATTGCTAAGAACATTATTAGGACATCTTTAAAGGTGATTTTCTCAATATTTCAAATTTTTGGCACCCTCAGATTCCAAATTGTCAAATAGTTGTATCTTGGCCAAATATTGTCCTATCTTAACAAACCATACATCATTGGAAAGCTTATTAATTCAGCTTCAGATTGTGTATAAATCTCAATTGCATAAAATGGACCCTATGACTGGTTTTGTGGTCCATGGACACCATATTGTTGAGCTGTTTTTGTGCTTTTACATGTTTAGCATGCTTTATAATAATGTTCATTAACATTTATCTTCATATTAATGTTAGGTTTATATGTACGTACATTGATTTTTTGTTGTGTCATTTAGAGCATGGACTCGTCGGATCTGTCAGATGGGCCCATCACACTACAGGAGTATCTGGAGGTGAAGAAGGCACTGGCCTCCTCAGAGGCTAAAGTTCAGCAGCTCATGAAGGTCAACAACAACCTGAGTGAGGAGCTAAGGAGGCTTCAGAAGGAGGTACGGCCACTCACTATATTAAAACAATGGGCCTTTGTTTTAAAATTACGACCATTTCGCACAGACTAAAGCTCACCATTACACAAACTGATTCTCAAACAATTAAACAAAGCAGAACAGTATTAATATACACTATTCAAAGTGTTTGGGGTCAGTAAGATTTGTACTTTTTTTTTTTCCCTCATGCTCACCAAGGCTGCACTTAAAATTTTAATTAAATATTTTGTATTTCAATATATTTTAAACTGTAATTTATTCATGTGATGGCAAAGCAGAATTTTCACTAGCCGTTACTCCAGTTTTCAGTGTCACGTAATCAGAAATCAGGAAATGACATGGCTGAGTGTAGGAGAGCACAGAGTAAATCCTATATTCCCCACTGTCTGCTTGAAGAATGTGGGGTTTAAAAACTTTTAAAAACTCCAGTAGCACAGCTGTTTGTCATATGTGACTCTGGACGACAAAACCAGTCTTAAGTAGCATGGGTGTATTTGTAGCAATAGCCAAAAATATGTTTTATGGGTCAAAATGATTGATTTGTCTTTTATGCCTAAAATTAGAATCTGCAAAATGTTAATTATTTTAACATAAGAGGGATCATACAAAATGCATGTTATTTTTTATTTAATACTGATCAGAATAAGATAGTTCACATAAAATAAATTTACATATAGTCCACATGAGAAAATAATAGTTGAATTTATAAAAATTACCCTGTTCAAAAGTTTACATACACTTAATTCTTAATACTGTGTTCTTACCTTTTTTTGTTTAGTGATAGTTCATGAGTCCCTTGTTTACTGCCCACTGTTTTTCAGAAAAATCCTTCAGGTCCCACAAACTCTTTGGTTTTTTTAAGCATTTTTGTGTATTTGAACTCTTTCCAACAATTACTGTATGTTTTTGAGATCCATCTTTTCACACTGAGGACAACTGAGGGATTCACATGCAACTATTACAGAAGTTCAAACACTCACTGATGCTTCAGAAGGAAAAACTATATGCTAAGAGACGTGGAGTGAAAACTTTTTGAATTTAAATGGCCAGGCTAAATTTAACTTATTTTGTCTTCTGGGAAACATGCAAGTATCTTCTGTAGTTTCTGAAAGGCAGCGCTAAAAAGAAAAATGTACACATCTAGTTGCATGTGAGTCCTTCACTTGTCCTCAGTGTAAAAAGATGGATCTCAAAATTATACAGTCATTGTTGGGAAGGGTTCAAATACACCAAAATGCTGAAAAACCAAAGAATTTGTGGGACCTGAAGAGTTTTTCTGAAGAACAGCCGGTAGTTTACCTGTTCTAGACAAACAAGGGACTCATGAACAACTAAACTTTCACTAAACGGGAAAAAAACAGCTGTGGAATATAAGAATCAAGAGTGTGTAAACTTTTGAATGCTTTCATTTTTATAAATTCAACTATTATTTTCTTGTGTGGATTATATGTAAACATCTTTTATGTGAAATATCTTATTCAGGTCAGTACTAAATAAAAAATAACATGCATTTTGTATGATCTCTTTTATTTTGTTAAAATAATGAACATTTTGCAGATTCTGCGAGGTGTATAAATCTTTGCCCTCAGCTGTATGTTTGTGGATCTGTCATCCTTTTTTTTCAGAATTGTTCAAAATAGCACCTTGAAAAAAAATTGTAATAATAAATGTTTTTACTGTCACTTCTGATCAGTTTAATGTGTCCTTGCAGAATAAAAGTATTAATCTTACTGACCCCAAACTTCTAAACAAAAATGTAGATGATCTTAAACCATATACTTCCCACTGAGAATGAAGCCTCTCCTTAAAACCTTAAACTTCCTGTCCATCAGAACAACCCCATTTTGTCAGCCCCAGCATGACATAACCGTCCACACTGCAACTGTTGTGTTTTCTTTGGTCCTTGTGTTTGTGTATGTGTGTGTGTGACTCCCGGTGATGCCCCTCCATCCCTGTAGATCACGCGGATGCAGACGGAGAACAGCGCGCTGCGGGGGGCCCAGACTGGGGTTGGGGGCAGTCTGACCGGGGGTGGTGGCCATGGGCTTTGGCCTGGTGGGGTAAGGGGTATAGGCAGTGGTGGAGGGGTAGGCGGAGACTCCAGCCTAAACGCACCCTCATCTGCCCCCCTCCGCCGGGATAGACAGGCCTTCTCTATGTATGAGCCCGTGGGTACCACCCCCAAAGCTCTCACCCCAGCCCTGGACCCCCTGACGGGCCGCCTGCAGCCTCTCAGCCCCGTAAGTGTGAGCATTAGTGGCCGGCCTGATCTTTTTAAACTTCCTTTTCCTGTCGGGCTCTCTTTCAACCTCTGCTTACCTGAGCCCACATTGGTGTGTTGCTGCTGCTGCTGCTGCCTGGAGCACCTGCTTTCCCTCTTACTCACTGCTCTCTACCGCCACCTTGTGGACGAACAGGAGCACCTCCTGCCCTGATAACACCTTTCTTTTTCTGGATGTTGTCAGTGTCTCTAAACTCAGTCTGCTGCCTAAATAGACAGCATTTTTGAGCCTCATGGGTCACTTTTACACCTGGTATCAACAGCTGTCTTGCACAACTTGATCATAAGTGGAGTGCTATTTGTGAATATGTTAAGTAAACCTAAATAACTTCACAAATTGCTCCGATATTTATTGGCATTTTTACTTTTATTAGTTTCTTTTTTAACTTGTTTTAAAATAATAATTTGATTAATTTATTATTTTTAGCTATTAACTATTATTATTTTCTTTCAAATGCTCCCATTTATTTACATATTTGTTTTATTTGCATATTATCTTCAGTAATTTTATCAACATGCAGATATGTAATTTTAAGGAGATGATAATAATAATTATTATAAATTTATTTTTTAGCCTCACCAACTGTTCCCAAATTTATTAGCTTTTTTTTAGTAATTTTATTATTATGCAGAAATGTAATTTTGAGGGATATTTATTATTCTTGTTATTTTTATTATTATTTACCTTTTTCCAAATTTAAATTAGCTTCATCAAATTTCTCCTAAATTTATTTGCGTTTTTTGTTCATATTTTCAGTAATTTTATCAACATGCAGAAATGTAATTTTAAGGGATTATTATTATTATTTATATAATTTTTTTAGCTTCATCAAACTGCTCCCAATTTTATTTGCATTTAGTTTTTTTTAATTCTTTAAAGCATTTTTGTATTTTTTCATATTATTTTCAATAATTTTATCAACATGCAGCAATTTTTTTTTATTTTGAAGGAGAATTATTATTATTATTAATTATTAATATTATTTCAGTTTCTTTCGTTCTGTAGCTTCATCAAACTGCTCCCAAATTTTATTTGCTTTTTGTTTTATTTTTGTATTATTTTTAGTAATTTTATACATTTTGGGACATTGAGGGAAAATTATTATTTTTTTATTATTATTATTATTTTCTTTTTTTATTCTTTAGCTTCATCAAGCTGCTCCCAAATTTAATTGCAATTTTGTTTTATTTTCGTGTTATTTTCAGGATTTTTTTTAACAAACAGAAATGTAATTTTGAGGGAGAATTATTATTATTATTATTATTATTATTATTATTTCGTGTTTTTTGGTTGTTGTTGTTGTTTTAGCATCATTAAACTCAATATTGTTTTATTTTCAGTAATTTTATCAACATGCAGAAATGTAATTTTGAGGGGGAATTATTATTATTAGATGCATTTTTTAATTCTTTAGCTTCATCAAACTGTTCCTGTGTTTTTGTTTTGTTTTGATATTATTTTTAGTAATTTTATCAACATGCAGAAATGTAATTTTGAGGGAGAATTATTATTATTATTATAATTTTTTAAAAACTCTTTAGCTTTATCAAACTGCTTATTAGTTTATATTATTTTATATTATTTTATATAATTTTATCGTATGCAGAAATTTAATTGAGGGAGAATTTTTGTTATTAGTTTTTTTTTAGCCTTATCAAACTGCTCCCATGTTTATTTGCTTTTTTTTCATATTATTTTCAATAATTTTATTAACATGCAGAAATTTCATTTTGAGGGAGAAATATTATTATTATTATTATTGTTTTAATTTTTTTTTAGCTTCATCAAACTAGTTCTATATGATCTTAAATAAATAGTAATTTTGTTGACATCCAGAAATTTTATTTTGGAAAATGTATTTTATTTTCCTTTTTTTTATTATTATATCATAAACTACTCCTAAACTTGTTTGCACTTTTGTTGTATTTTGCCTTTTTTCCTAAATTAACTTTACTGACATGCAGAATAAATGTATTTACTCCTTATTAACCTCAACATGCAAAATTTTCATTTTGTGGGCTGCTTTATTTTACTCTTTCAACATGGCGACATTTAATAATTTATTTATTTGATATGGTTCGTATTATCACAATGTCATAGACCATCTAACAAAACCTGATCACAGTCTGTCTCTGTCTCACCCAGAATGCATGTTAATACCAGGTTTGCCTGTAACGCTCCAAAATGTTACTTGGCTAGGCAGCTCAATACATTTTGAGACACAAGCCTTGTATATTGTCTCTCTAGCATAGGAAGATAGAAGTGGCATGAACTGCATTGTATCGTTCCTAAAAATGGTTGATATGCCAAGAGAGGCTCTCGATGAGAGATATGCTTGTCTTGTGCATTATGTCATGTCTGGAATGTGTAGAAAACTGATTGATCGGTTACCTGACTAGTCAAACTCAAAGTTGATCTGCATGGCACATATATAGTGCTGCACCTGACAGCACCTCTGTTTGTGGATATAGATAGATCTTTAATGTCTTTTGAAAGCCTTGTTTGGATTTGCTTTAATTGCTTTTGCAATTATGCAAATACGCCATGTTTTGATTATGCAATATCCCATTTTTGGGTCATTGCTGACAGTAGACTTATTTTCTTTTATTAGTCGTGGTTAATGTGTTTGGGATGCACCTTTGTGCCTGTGTTATTAACTGCACTGTTTATTGTGCGAGTGTCTATTTTTAGTGCTTTCATTAGTTTAGAGCAGAGGATGTTATTGCGCTGTAAATTCAGGTTTGCTTTTGAGCTTAATGTAGACGTTACTTGTGTCTAACAGAATTACAGTCGCTATTATAACACTTTTTCCTTACATCTAACAGTCCTGTGTCTATCAGAGCTGCTTCTTTCCTTTTCATCCTCTGCCTGCTGACTTGTCTGTCAGCTTTTCTCCTTGTGTTAATGTCATTCTGCTCGTGTTCAGGTGCGAAAGGGCGCTCCTGCGGGTCCCACCCCCTACGGAGGATCGCACCTGTCAGCCTCCACTGACGGCCGATATAATGTGAGTGCCTCTTTCTATTCATATCTGCACTGACATGTGAGTTACAGACTGTGATGTATAACAGATCTGTGGTTGGTTGTTTGTCTTGTCCAGCTTCCAAAAGCGGTAGAGAAATATGGCAGCGGAACTGATAGTGACTATGACAACTCTCAAACATACGACGTTTCTCTTGGGTGAGTGCAAGATATCATTAAAAACAAAGCACATCAGATTCAGATCAGATTCAAAATTTGCATTTCAAACATTTTGCAGCATTTTCATTTGTAATGAGAAGAGTAACAAAAACTAAAAATTAAGACAGAAATATATTGCTACTGTAGCATTATTATTGTACTTTTAATATATAAATAAAACATTATAATTAATTTTATAAATAATTTTTATATATTTATTTTTTTTGTATAAATTTTACCATAGATTTACATAATAATATTTTCATTTTAATGTTAGATTTTGTTGCTACACAAGGGTAATACATTTGTCTTCTGAAAAATAACATACTACCGGGTGTATAGTATGCAATATAATGTTGCAATCTTATTTGAAAATAATTGGTGGTTATAATAAGTACAAGTAATTTTACAAAAATAGACTTTTCACATTATGAAACTTAGTTCTTTTATTTTAGTGTTTTTGTTTTTTAGTACCTTTTGAATATTTATGGTGATATATTAATTAATATTTTAATTTAATTTAATTTTTATTTAATGTTAGATTTTTTTCATTTTGTCGTCTTAACTATAAGATATTATATAACATGCAATGCAATATTATTGCAAGTAATATTACAAAAATAATATATATTATTTACATTTTATGAATGATTTTATTATTATTTCAGTTAGAGAAATTAATATATTTATTTTTTATAATTTTTTTTTATTGTAGTGTTTTTGGTGTACTTTTAATAAAAGTATTTTTAGCATTTTATGAATTTATATATTAATATTTTTAATTTATTTCTATTTCATGTCAGGGTTTTTTTTATTGCACAGGAGTAATGTATTTGTCTTCTGAAAATAAATTACTATATACTATGCTATATAATGTTATTGCAAACTAATAGTAAAATAATTCATTTTTTACAATGAGTGATAATACAAAAATAATATATTTTTCATATTATGAATTGTATATTCTTATATATCTACAAAAATACATACATTTTTCTAATTATTATTTTATTTTTTTGTACATTTAATATAATAGATATAAATATATATTAATATTTTAATTTCGTTTTTATTCAGTGCTAGTTTTTTCATTGCATGGAGTCATTTATTTGTCTTTAATATTTTATTTTTGTATTATTATTTTATTTAAAAATAAAATACTATATGATATGCAGTATAATGTTATTGCAAACTAATTATAAAATAATTGGTTATAATTAGTACATGTGATATTACAAAAATATTTTATTTTTTATATTATTTATTTTTTTTGTTTGTTATTTCACCATTACAAATATAAATATTTATTTTTTATAATTATTCTTTTATTGTAGTGTTTTTTTTGGTACTTGAAATAAAAGTATTTTTAGTACTTTTTGCATTTATATGTTCGTATTTTCATTTAATTTCATTTTCATCATTTTTTTGCAATATAGTGTTATTGGTAACTAATAAAATAATTGGTTGTTATAATTAGTACATGTAATATTACAAAAATAATTAATTTTTTATATTAGTATGAATGATTTTGTTTCACTGTTACAAAAATAAATCTTTTTATTTTTATTTGTTTTTATTTTAAACTTTTTACGGTTGTGTGTCGTACTATTAATAAAAGTGATATATTAAATTATATTATTAATTTGTAAAGAGTAATGAGTAATATATTTGTCTTCTAAAAAATAAAATAGTTTCAGCTACAAAAAATAAATATATATTTTTTGTAATTATTTATAATTATTCTTTTATTGTAGTGTTTATGTTGTACTTTTAATAAAACTATATTTAGTACTTTTAAAAAAATTAATCAACATGCAGTACAGGATATTACAATATTACAATTGTAATTGTTTTCTAAAAAATATTGTACCAATATGCAGTATACATTATTATTATTAACTAATTATGAACTAATAATTATTACAATAAATATTATTAGTATTATTAATAATTACTGTACTGAAAAATAAATTTAAGAAATGCATTTTTTAATTATTCCTAATAATAATTTAGACCTTAAAAAAAGTGTTTTTATTGTGTGTCCATTTTTTTTTTTTTTTTTTTTTAATGTGGTAGTGTTGGCCGTAGCAGTGAGGAGGACAGCAGGGGTGACATGGAAGACACAGAGGGTGACCCGGACCCCACGCTGCCCTGCACAGAGGACGTCATCCTCAAAACCGAGCAGGTCACCAAGAACATCCAGGAGCTCCTGCGAGCCGCACAGGAGTTTAAACACGACAGGTATGACGGAAATTACCCCTCAAGCTGAATGCAAACCCAATTTTCGACAGTTAATACAAACCATTAAAAAAAGAACATTTTGAAAGCAATCCATCTTTCCTTGCAGTTTTGTGCCATGCTCAGAGAAAATCCACTTAGCTGTAACAGAAATGGCCTCGCTGTTTCCAAAGGTAAATAACCAAGTCTTATTGTGATACGCTGTCTCAAGAAATCCACCCAGATGCACTAAATCTCTCTCTGTCTGCTGCTTTCAGAGACCAGCGCTAGATGCAGTACGTTCTTCCTTGAAGCTCCTAGCGGCCAGCGCGTCCCGCTTACAAGTGGAGTGTCGTAAAGCAGCGCCCTCAGACTCGTCGGCCAGTACGGTGGACTACCAGCTCCTCACCCAGCAGGTCATCCAATGCGCCTACGATATCGCCAAAGCTGCCAAGCAGCTGGTCACCATCACCACCCGTGAGAAAAAACAGTGACCCTCTGGCACGCCGGGGTCCAAAGACTGAGAAACGGCAGAAAAGAGCAAGACACTAACGACTGGGAATCGTTGGTCAGGTAGATGGGAAAAACAATGAGGATGAAGATGGGAAACGCTGCGGCCAAGCGGACGCAGAGATGTTTGGGAGAAGCCGAATGGAGCGGCCTGCTTTTCCTTTTCTTCTCTCATTTCAGTATTTCAGGAGGATTTTTCTTTCATCTACACATCTAAATATAACACCACCACACAGGCATTGGCATGGGCGGCTACTTTTTGGTTTTCTCTTCGTGAAACACAAGCACTCCTAACTATCTTGAGAACCAGAAATGTTCCTCCTAAGTGATTTATTTTCCGTTTTTCCTCTCGATGTCTTGATTAATTTTATGTTTTTAAGTGCCGCTCCATTGGCCTGTTTCTCTTGGGACAAACGTACTGACTTTAAACAACAACACTGGAGTTATTTTAATGATTATGATTTGTTTTCGTATTCTTGTTACAATTATTGATGTCTTTTCATTTCATTTAGATTCGGTGGAGCTTTGCGAACATTAACAGGGGTGAACAATAACCTGTGAAAACTAACCAGAACACTCCCGTCCTCCAGTGGTAGAAGCACTGGTTCACTCACACAGTGTTTTACTATGTATACTACATTATTTTTCTTTGTCGGAGTGCGTCGAACACTAGCCAAAGGAGCAGAGGGGAGTGATGACACTACAAATGCGGATCCCTCTTTTTTTCGTCTTCGAGCACAAAGATGGCGGTTGGGGTTTATGTACAGAAAAAAGGCTGGTTCATCTCATCTCAATCCCTACCGAAGTGGGTTTTGGTATCAGAACAATGCAAACGTGTTAGCACAATCATCACATTGTCTTTAGCGTATTAGGTTAGGACGAAATCATCACTTTTGGGACATGTTCATTTCCTGCACAGAATGGCCTTTTTTGTTTAATCTTCAGGACCAGGCTTTCTTTTTTTGTGTGGTGGTTGTTTTTCCTTTTGTTCTTTATAATTCATGTTTCGAGCGTATGTAATGGTTATTAATGTAAGAAGACCCTTATTATGTTCTATAAGCTATGAGCATGTGAATGTTGATGGTTGAAGATGACCACTATCAATGTTCTCATCACTAACATTTCATGTACAGTTGAGGTCAAAAGTTTACATACACCTTGCAGAATCTGCAAAATGTTCATTAATTTAGCTAGAGGGATCATATAAAAAGCAGGTTATTTTTTTATTTAGTACTGACCTGAATAAGATATTTCAAATAAAAGATGTTTACATATAGTCCACAAGAGAAAATAATAGTTACATTTATAAAATGACTCTGTTCAAAAGTTTACATATGCTTGATTACGTCCCTTGTTTGTTTACCTTGAAATCCATCAGGTCCCACAAATTCTGTTTTTTTGTTGTTGTTTTTTTAGCTTTTTTGTGTTTGAACCCTTTCCAACAGTGACTGTATGATTTTGAGATCCATCAACTGAGGGACTCATATGTAACTACTGTAGGAGGTTCAAACACTCACTGATGCTTCAGAAAGAAATTCATTAAGAGCCAGGGGGTGAAAACTTTTGAACAGAATAAAGTTGTGTCCATTTTTCTTATAATGCCTAAATATCTTTTTTTTTTTTTTTTTCATTTAGTACTGCGCTTCAGAAGCTACATAGGATACTTACATGTTTCCCAGAAGGACAAAATAAGAAAAATGTACACCTTTATTCTTTTCAAAAGTTTTCACCCCCAGCTCTTAATGCATTTTTCTGAAGCATCAGTGAGCGTTTGAACCTTCTGTAATAGTTGTATATAAGTGCCTCAGTTGTCCTCAGTGTGAAAACATGGATCTCAAAATCATACAGTAGTTGTTGGGGTCAAATGCAAAAAAACAAAGAATCTGTGGGACCTGAAGAATTTTTCTGAAGCACAAAAAAGGGACTTGTGAACAACTATCACCAAAAAAAAAAAAAGCTGTGGATCAATCGGGTAACAACAGTATTAAGAATCAAGTTTATGTAAATGTTTGAGCAGGGCCATTTATATAAATTCTACTCTACTAAAGTACTAAATAAAAAAAATACGCAATTTGTATGATCCCTCTTTTTCAGATTCTGCAAGGTGTATATAAACGTTTGACATCACCTGTACAGTCACAGGGAAAACCCGTCACGTCAGTGAGGATGTCCACCTGCTGCAAAAGGACCAGTGAAGTCGCTTTCTGTGGGCATCCAGGGTCACTTTTGTTGAGAATTGTGGGAAACGAGTCCCTCGCTATGTCGATGTTCATGGGAGGAGCTGAACTGGAGCTTCCAGTACGTACGCACATGTAGATGAGCATCTGCGTGTGCGAGCGCGATCAAACCGAGTATTTGTTGTACAGTTATTTTGCATTTTAGACATAATGCTACGAGCCTTACACTTCCTGTTGTTTTCCATATTGGTTTTACCCACCAGCCTTTTAAATTAAGCCATTTTTTGTTTTTTTGCCTTTTGTTTAACTTGGGAATGGATAATGTTAGCATCCCCTGAAAACGTGTCAAAAGATTGTCTAACAAAAAAATCTGAACATTGCCTTTGCACATCTGCTAGACTGACTTTAATTAGTGATCATGTGATCTGGCGTCTCGCTCTTCCACACTAGAAGCACATGGTGAGTAAAAGTGTATGCTTACATGTTTATTTTTTTTTCCAGATTGTTAATTTTCCACTTAATGTGTCAGAATGGTTTATTGTGGTGATGGGAGAAAGACTTTGGGCCGTTATTTAATAAGCACTAAATTGAGAGAGATGTCTGAGAAGGGATATTGCGCACTCACTATATGTCCAACTCTCAATCTGATTCCTTTCAGAGTAGTTAATGGATTTACCCAGCCATCCTGCTGCATACATTGCTCACATAATGCACCGGTGAAATTATTTTTTAAATAGATTAATACACACACACACACACACACACACACACACACACACACACACTTCTGTGATCAGTCATACTGGCTGCACTCTTACTTGTTATGACTGTTCTTTATCACGTGGTTCTTACATGAGAGATTAACTGATGGGAGAAATTTGTTAAGCAGAGGCTACCTGTAAAATATAGAAATTAAATAAAACACTAAGTAAAACCATTTAAATCGTAATAAAGACTCATAAGCTGTACATTTGTAATAAATAAAAGAAAAAGTTCATCGTCTCCTGTGAGTTGTTCTTTGTTTGCCATTTTAAATTGGGCTAATGTATTGAGTGTTCGCTTTTCAAAAAAGCTAACATAATAGTTGCATTGTTCTTGCAATTATTTATTTAGCAGACACTTTTATGTGAAGTAACTTGGAAATGAGGAAGCAATTAAGCACGACCGCTAACAACCTCAGCGATATATTCCATGTTTAAAGTGTAAGTTTGAGCAGAAGTGGGGGGAAAAAAAGAGAACAAGATTCAAAAGACATGAATCATGTGGTTTAGTTAAGCACTTTAATTTTTTTAAGTTTGACAGTATATAATCTATATTTGACTGAAATACTTGTATTGTAGTATTTATTTTATTCTACCAGTTAGAAAACGTACTAGACGACTGCTAAGAAGCCTACACTACCTGTCAAGTTTTTTTTAATTAGTCTTTTCTGCTCACCAAACCTGCATTTATTTGATACAAAGTGCAGCAAAAACACTAACATTTTTTTTTATATTATTACTATTTAAAATAGCTGTTTTCTATTTGAAAATATTTGAAAATGTAATTTATTCCTGTGATTTCAAAGCAGATTTTTTTAGCATCATTACTCCAGTCACATGATCATTCAGAAATCAATCTAAAATTCTGATTTGCTGCCTCTTAAAAAAAAAATAACTATTATGATGTTGAAAATATCTGAGCAGATTTTTTTTTTTTCAGGTTTCTTTGATGAAAGTTCAGAATAACAGCATTTATCTGAAACAGAAATCTTTTGTAACATTATAAATGTCTTTATCATCACTTTTGATCAATTTAAAGCATCTTTGCTAAAAAAAATTCTCATTGTATGGGTCAAAATGATTGATTTTTCTTTTATGCCAAAAATTACTATGATATTAAGTAAAGATCATGTTCCATGAAGATATTACGTAAATATATCAAAACTTAATTTTTTATTAGTAATATGCATGGCTAAGCATTTCATTTGGACAACTTTAAAGGTGATTTTCTCAATATTTTGATTGTTTTGCACCCTCCCTCTTGTTTGTTTACCTTGAAATCCTTCAGGTCCCACAAATTCTGTTTTTTTTTTGTTTTGTTTTTTAGCTTTTTTGTGTTTGAACCCTTTCCGACAGTGACTGTATGATTTTGAGATCCATCTTTTCACACTGAGGACAACTGAGGAACTCATATGCAACTATTGTAGAAGGTTCAAGCACTCACTGATGCTTCAGAAAGAAATGTGATTCATTAAGAGCCAGGATGTGAAAACTTCTGAACAGAATAAAGTTGTGTCCATTTTTCTTTTCTTATAATGCCTAAATATTGTTTTGCACCCTCCAATTTCAATTTTTTTAATTGTTGCATGTAGGCCAAATATTGCCTTACCCTAACAAACCATACATCAATGAAAAGCTTATTGATTCAGTTTTTGTGTATATATCTCATGACCCTTACGACTGATTTTGTGGTCCAGGGTCATATAATACAGATGTTGGATTTTTGTGCTTAAAAAGCTCTTGTGTGTAGGATTTATTCTTTATATAGTATAGTATAGCATAGCATTACATAGTATAACAGCATAGTATAACATCATAATATGGCTTTTGCAAAATAAAGAAAACTAGCCTACTTTCTGACGTCTCATTTCCCTTTCTGTAGTTAAGTCCAGGTGAGCATGAGTCAGATTGCAAATTACATACAAACTCTAGCCGCTTTTAATATGCGGTTTGTTGAATCTGCCGTTTTGAATCGCGGATAAAGTTACAATGCAGAGGGAGTGCTTCCTACCCAAGCGTGCCATAGGTGTCCTGAAAAGTGAAGCCAAAAGTTTTCGATCGCCCCCCGGTGGCTGGCTGCAGTATAGGTCATAAACCCCACCCTCTCCATGTAATCTAATGGGACGTGAGCCAAACTAAATAATCAAATTACACGGCAAATAATTTTTTTCCAAAGGTGATTTCCATCGTGTGAGGTAGTTCTTATAATGCTGATTCATGCTCAGGTGTTCGTTTTTCTAATAAGTTTGCATTTAAGTAGTTATTTGATGCTATAAAAACGGGGTGTGTTGTCATGATTGTGATCGTGCGATTGGGTCTGTGGGAGTTTGGGCGGGACTTTGACACCGCGGCTCCGCCTCACGACACTACTGCGCATGCTCTGGCTCCAAACGAACCTCTACTGCGCATGCTCTGGCTCCAAATGACGTAACTTCCCCCAAGATGGTAGCGGCCATATTGAGCTGTTTTGGCTTCACTTTTCTATAGTGGAAAGAAGCGGAAACGCGTTGTCCATCTTTTTTACAGTCTATGTTCCTACCACACAAGTTGAGCAGCTTGTCAGTGATTCTCCAGATCTGTAAATCATTCACCATCATCAACACACTTATTTCTCCATCATTCACCATCATATGCGCAGTCATCTCTCTGTTTATGTGGTAAGTGAAATCCTATGTATTGCAATGTAACAGGCTAGCGCTAGCATTAAGCTAACCGTGTCCCTTCAGTGGCTCGCCTTGTTTAACTGATGTACTGACGTTACCGATGATTGGGCGTAATTTTGGAGGCGTAACTATTAACGATCTCGGGAAAGTTTCGTAACAGTCGGGTATATGCTGGAATTGACCTATTTTTCAGTGGTCTTTTGCAAATACTAGATTTATATAAGAAGGAGGAAACGATGGTGTTTGAGACTCATGGTATGTCATGTCCATGTACTGAACTGTTATTATTTAACTATGCCAAGGTAAATTCAGTTTTCCATTCTATGGCACCTTTAAGTTAACACAATAGTCTTATGACTAATCTTAATGAACGGTTTCGCAATGCAGCATAACTGATTCTTAAAATACACAATAATATAACAGTATAGTATAAACATTGCATAGTATAGCATTATATAGTATAGCATTATATAGCATTATATAGTATAACAGCATAGTATAGCATTACATGGTATAACAGCGTAGTATAGCATTATATAGTATAGTAGCATAGTATAGCATTACATGGTATAGTATAACAGCATAGTATAGCATTTTATAGTATAGTATAACAGCATAGTATAACAAAGTATAGCATTACATGGTATAACAGCGTAGTATAGCATTACATAGTATATTATATAGTATAACAGCATAGTATAGCATTACATGGCATAACAACATAGTATAGCATTATATAGTAAGTGTAACAGAGTATAGCATTACATGGCATAACAGCATAGTATAGCATTATATAGTAAGTGTAACAGAGTATAGCATTATATAGTATAACAGCATAGTATAGCATTATATAGTAAGTGTAACAGAGTATAGCATTATATGGTATAACAGCGTAGTATAGCATTACATAGTATAGCATTATATGGTATAACAGCGTAGTATAGCATTACATAGTATAGCATTATATGGTATAACAGCGTAGTATAGCATTACATAGTATAGCATTACATGGTATAACAGCGTAGTATAGCATTATATAGTATAGCATTATATAGTATAACAGCGTAGTATAGCATTACATAGTATAGCATTATATAGTATAACAGCATAGTATAGCATTACATAGTATAGTATTACATGGTATAACAGTATAGTACAGCATTATATAGTATAACAGAGTATAGTAGTACATAGTATAACAGCATAGTATAACAGCATAGTATAGCATTACATGGTATAGCATTATATAGTATAAAAGCATAGTATAGCATTACATAGTATAGTATTACATGGTATAACAGTATAGTATAGCATTATATAGTATAACATAGTATAACAGAGTATAGCATTACATGGTATAACAGCATAGTATAACAGAGTACAACATCACAATTTTTGACCATTGAATGCTTGACCAAAGAATCAATACCTGGCCACCAATAAAGTTCTCAAAGGCGCTGGTTTGTATGGACAATTCCAGCCATTGATGAAGGCCATCCATGATCAATTTGGGCACATAATGCAGTCAATTCTGGACATGACGCAGAGGCAGAAGCAAATTCAGTAGACAACTCAGAAGATAAGAATGCAAGGAATTCAGGTTCTGCATCAGAAACATCCTTTTCAGAAGCTGGCAAAGGCAATCAAGACAGACAATTAGCAGTATGGTTTTGAGAATTAGAACTGTAAACCACTTCATAATTAAAGCATGGTTGTGCTGCCCAGCGCGCAATTCTCGTTCCAGCACAATCTGTAACTTCGGAAGAAAGAAGCACTATTAAAGCTTGATGATCAATATGCAAAAAAAAAAAAAAGACTGACCCCAAAGATAGATTATCAATTTTTCAACAGCCCAGATGCAGACTAAGGCTTCCTTTTCAATTGTTGAATACTTGTGTTCAGAAGTTGATAGAGTTCTTGAAGCAAATGCCACAATGCGTTCAGATTCATCTTCATGAATTTGAGCCAGTATAGCACCTAATCCATAGTTTGATGCATCACCTGAAACCACAATAAACAGATTAGGATCAAATAAAAATAACTTTTAAGCAGCAATTCTTCCACAGTATTAAAACTTTTCTGTGCTGCCAGAAAGTGCCGACCAACCGAAGTCAACTCCTTTACTGATACAACCACGCAATGGCTCCACCACAGTGGCAAAACTTGAAATAAACTTGCTGTACCATGACATTAATCCAAGGAAGGAACAAAGCTGATGTGCATCTGTCGGAACTGGTGCATGAAGCATTGAATTAAGATGATCCTCATTTGGATGAGCACCTTGCACAGATACAGTGTGACCCAATAAGTGTAGACATGTCTTACTGAATTGGCATTTCAAAAAGAAGATACATATGCTCATTGACTATGGAAACAAGTGCAGTATATATCAGATCTGTTCTGGAAACTATGGAAAAAGTAGTATCTTCCTCAATTGTAAGAACAACAGAAGTGGTCAACTGCAACATTAATCCAGGAGATATTGTGCTTTTGGTGGATGACTCAGCACCCCGTAATTCATGGATAATCTGGAAAGTCATCCAAACCTTTCCAGACAAAAAAAGTTTTTGTTCATCAGGTGCGACTCATGACTACGACCAATTTTTTTATTAGACCTGTCACGAAAATCTGCTTTCTGCAGGAGGCAGATATTTGACATTTCCTTTGAAAAAAGATTTTTGGACTGGTCAATACAGACATTGACACAAACCATTGACACGGACTTTACCCACTGATGTGACCAAGTTAAAATCCCTCATAGACATTAAAGCCTTAATTCAAAAACTATCTTCCAATGCTTCAAGCAATGCTTCTATGTTGGTTGATAAAATAAAAAACTTCAAGATTGCAATGGATGATTGACGCGTCACAAGTTATTCCTACATTTAGCTATTGCTTTGGTTGGTTTTTAGGCCGCTACAGTGAATGTGCAGGTCATTAAATCATTTCCGAGAAGAGTAGTCCTGAACTCAACTATAAAAATGTATGTCTTGCAACTAACATCATTCTTGGTGACAGTAACAGGTAAGCAACCAAGCACTGGTATTGGATCACAGGAATTTAACAGAACACACCAATTTAACAGAAGGAGGCAGCAAGGAGTCATTTTTAAATTATGTCTTGTACACAGATTTTGGCAGAATGGAAACGGAAGACCCAGAATCCACTATAAACTACAAAGGTACTGAGGCAGAAGCAGTTGTGACTGTAGAAATACACTTTATATGTACAAAATCTGAAGTTCAGGCAAAACAATTTTAGGTAAAGAGCGTGTTTGTTGTGAGCGACATATTCATGTAAAATGCCCAATATTTGACAATTATGCCATTTTTATGAAGCAGCAAGGCATCTAGAATCATTTGCAAGACGTTTTGTTAATCCACAGTGATAACATACACAAAATGAAGTCATCGTAGAAGATTAAGAAGTCTTAAAAGTAACAATGACTCTTAAAACAGGAAACAGCAGGCTTGGTAGATGAAGAGTATTTAACTTTATACTGACCAAAAGCTGTCATAGACAACTTGTTCACCAGCCGCCTCAATTTGAGTAGCAATCGTGATGGCTTTACTGACAGTCAAGTCAGTCTACAACAACAGTGTTTCTCTAATATGATGACTGGCCACATTTTCTACTAATTGGTCACTTAACATTTTATCAAGATTTGATCCAAACTCACGTGGCTGCTAAATCTCAGAGTGAAGTTACATACTATAGGACTGTTTCACCAGGTACTTGAGTTTGTTTCCTAAAAGCATGCCGTTCTGCAATTACATTCGGCCGAGAAACAAAGTAAGCTCGCAAAGCCTCAATAGCTTCCTCCATAGTCACTCCTTGACTCTACAAACTGTATAAAATAATTTCTGATCTTCTGTCTCCAAACAACGAAGAAATAGAGCTCTCTTTTGTGCAGCAAGCCATTCATCTCCAGATGGATTAACCAGTAAATAATTCTTGAACATCTTTAGCCAAACATCAGGGTATTGAAGGCTGAACAGGACATGGCAGGAATGGCAAAGGAAATGAAGCAATTGCAGCCATCTTTAATTCATAATAGTAAAATCCTCATCACCAATTTTGTAGTGTTTCAAGTCCAGGTGAGCATGAAGAGTCAGATTGGAGAAATTACATTTATTAGTGTCAAGAGTCAAAGCAAACAATGCCAGCATGCCACATGGTTGCACACCTCCAATTTCTCTTCTACACCTAAAGATTAACTTAAATTATCAAATATTTAAGAGCAATAAACTCACTTTTCTACAGCACCACACAGTCTTCCAGGTTCCATTTAATGTCACAGACTGCCAAATGAATATCAAGGCCAGTATATGCTTTTAAGAATAGTCTTAAACTTTGACTTAAGCGTCATAAAATTCTTAATAAAAAGTAGGAATTTTCTAAGAGTAGAAGACTTTTATAAAGAAAAGCAACTTTCAGTAAAGTCTAAGACTGATTCTTATATGTTGACTGAAGGGACACTTAAGTGTTGTGAACTAAGGACTACAATAATGTCCCAAAATGCCCAAGTTGTGGCCAAGAGAAAAAAAAATGTCTTACTGATTTTGTTAGCATATTGCATATTTGCTTGGAGCCACTTGATTTATTTCTGATAATAATGCAATGAAACATGCCAAATTGTGCAGTTTTCATTTTTGGCCATGCTGTCATACACATTATGAACACATGCGAAAACAAGAGAGGACCAACAAAATATTAATAATTGATTATGTTGTAATTAGTGGTGGGCATAGATTAATTTTTTTAATCTAGATTAATCTAGATTAAATCTTGAAATTAATCTAGATTAATCTAGATTAAAATGGCTAATTTAAATTCTGCTGAAGGCATTCAGAATATGTGTGCTACCCAAATAATGACTAAAAGTAAGTCTTTGAGAACGGGTTTCTCAAGCCAGGTGGCGCATTAGACCAGGCGATCATCTCCTGTTTCCAAAATGCATTACAAACTGCTTGACAATTGCATTTACAACACAATTAACTATACAAACTTGTGTAACCAAGTACTTCTGCGCAAAAGGCTGTACGACGTGCGCGTTCCCGTAAAATACACAGGCGCGCGGGTATGGATAGCCTATCTGCGTGCATAGTCTTCCAATAAACTGCGTTGCTTTTAGAAGCGTCAATTCAGTTGTTGCATATAGTTTAATGTCTTTATTTTGGGATTATCAAAGTAAATTATAACTCAAACTTGAGATTTTACTGGGCCACAGCAGATTTTCACTGGGGCACGTGCCCCAGTAAAAAGGGTCTAGCAACACACGCACCTGCCCTGAAGCGGCTTCATAGCTGCATCCATGTCTGCGCGTCTCATTTGATGTGGTAATTTCACAGAAGTTGAAGACTTGTTCTCGCCCCCTACAGTGCAATTCAACTAGATATACGTCATCCGCGCTAAAATATCAAGGTGAAAGTCATCATATCTTGCGTAGTTTAGACCCAGCTCCCAACCCAACTTTGAGAATAGATTAACGGCGATATTTTTTTTATCGCGCGATATGAGTCTCACGTTAACGCAGCACGTTAACGCCGATAACGGCCCACCACTAGTTGTAATCAATGTCAATGTTTCTAATTTAGTGATAAAAGGGGTGAGGAAGTCACTTAACACTTAAGACTTCATTCAAAAGCCTAGAAACAAAATACATTTCTTTGACAACTTATTTAGATTACAACACTCTCTCACTGATATATTTATATTATATTGATCAGTGAACACGCCATTATGACCTCATCCTCATCAGCTACATTTAGCGACTGTTTTTGCATCTTTCCATTGATTTATCGCTCAGTGCTACACAAAGTCACTCATCACTCTCTATAAAAAAAATATCCCTGCGGTCCTGAATTGAAGTGCACATGGAGGTCTTTCAACAGAGCCAGATCTTTGCCGAGAATTGATGTCAGTCAAAGTTTCTTGTTAAATAGAGGACATAATTACCTAAACTATCACCCTGCAAATAGGTAAGATTGCCTGGAATTATCTATTAACTAACCTAACTTGCCTAATAAACCAAATTAATCCTTTAAGCCTTTAAACTGCACTGCAACTGAGGATTAGTATCTTGCAAACACTAGTGAAATAATATGTACTGTCATCATGGCAAAGACAAAAAAAAATTTTGGACTTGAGAAAATTCATTGTTAATGCTCAGTGAGAAGTATTATAAAAAAGTTTAAAGATGACCCTCACAGTGGAGAACAGAGGCAGGAAACAAAAGATTTAAAAAAATATTGGAAAGAAAACTAGTGAGAGGTTTCTAAAGACCCGAAAACAGCTGCTAAGACACTAGTGAATGATTTGCTAAGTTTGGGACTGATGTCTCAACAAAGACGTTGATTAGAGGCCTGCACAGGAATGGACTGCGATGATGCCGATCAAGAAAAACTTCACGTCTGAAGAAGAGGCACCTCCTAGCTAGACTGATGTTTAAATGACAACCTATGCATGCTAGAAAGGTGTCCTTTGGTCACATTTTGGAAAATTTCTCATTTTGATCATCGATAGGTTTCAAAAACGATTGATCGAGTAATCGGAGGTGGAGCTTGTGCATGGCCGTAATGGATATAATGAATCCATTTTATGTATATATTATATATCCATATAATGACAAGTTGGAGTAAATAAGTTGGAATCATCGCTGTCAAGGCCGAGTAATTGAGTACTCGATCGTTGTTGCACATCCCTAGGTCAGATGTGACAAAACTAGAGTTCTTTGGCCACAGAGATGTTGTTTGGAGAAAATAGGGAGAGGTGCTCAAACCAAAGAACACCATTCCCAGAGTAAACATGGCAGAGAGAGTATACAGCTGTGTGGATTTTTCAGTGCGTTTGGAACTGGGAACCTTGTCGGCGTCAAAGAAAAAAAGAACAATACGAGTAGATTTTGAAAGACAACCAGACAGTCTGCAACAAAACTTGGATTGACTTGATGTTTTGTCTTCCTGCATGATAATGACCCAAAACATACCTCATTTCTGGTGAAGAACTACCTCCAAATGAACAAAGTGAACATCCCTGACTGGAATCCTAGACTTGAATCCAATAGAAAATCTGTAGGACACATGTCCATGCAGGAGACGAACAAATCTGGAGGAGCTTGAGAGATTTGCTAAGGAAGAATGGGCTGCGGTTCCTCTGGAGACATGTCTGAAACTTGTTGAGAACTAAAACAAACGACTAAAGGCTGTTATCAAGCAAAAGGGACACACAATTGACTACTTGCATCAGAGGGCTAATAATTTTAGACTTGTAGACTTTTAAATCTTGGTTAAAATTTTGTTTCTGTTGTATTACAAACATCCCAAGCTTCCTAAATAAACTATTATGTTTAGAAATGCAGTGTTGAAAATAATCGCTCTGTTAAAGAGCACTTGGAATTTTTTTTTTAAAGATAATCAAATATTTCATAGGGAGCTAATAATTTGTCTTTAACTGTGTGTATACAAATATATACATATATACATGTAGTACATATGTATACACACACACACACACACACACACACACACACACAGTTGAAGACAAATTTGTTTCTAAACAGTTTATTTAGGAACCTTGGAGTGTGAATATAATTATTATTTATTTTAATAAATTATATATATATTTTTTCTTTTTGCCCTCCATACTTTTAAATCCAAGAAAATACATTCAATGTTACAAAAAAAGGCAGTAAAATTACAGTAAATAAATTATTAAAATTAATAAAATCATTATACATTTTAATCTCCAAATTTAATGTACATTTGAGGAGTTCATTTGCAAAAACAGATTTCTGAAATCATGTTGTTTTTAATAAGTAATCAATCAAACTGCAGTTGGGTTGTTTTGATTAAATAATAATATAAAAAACACAGCTAACTAGCACAATAAAACACAAAAACATAATAAAAACACGATTTATGAAAAATAATAATGGAGTTACTTGTATTTAGCCTAGACGTACTACTATAAGATTGGAAATGTATGTTTATGACCCTGAAATACATTTTGAAATATATTTTGCTATATGAAGGATGAAATTAAATCTATTTTCAGTTTGGGAAATATATGCCTCACTGTTTATAACATTTAGCAAATATTTATATTATATATTTCATTTAATTATTTTCAGATGTGTATCTAAAATAAACTACTAAGAGTGAGAAGTTTGCTTAAAAAAAGTTTATTTTCTAATGGTTCAATGTAAAATATTGCCAGGATTTTAACATGAACAATTTTTTTTGCATATTGCTATTTTTTATTAGAAAATTGTCAAATATATTCATTTATCATTTAGATTTATTATAATACTTTTTTTTGGATCATTATTTTGTACTACTTTTCTTTAGATATGAAGGATTACAAATTTAAGATTCTGTTAATGATTTTTTTGTTCCTACATTGTATTTAGCATTTATGGTAAAAATGAGGACATCAGATTATTCTCAAATTATTCTCTCAAGCAAAGTTAGTAGCAAGTGGTTCCTGCCAGTTCCTGTTCTCCTGCAGTTCCTGAACACCTGGCAGGTTTCCTAAGTTAAGTGTGAATTCTAAGCTCAAGGTACAACTGCCTTTTGTTTAGCACCTTTGCATTTGAATGACACTTGTATTCTAAATAGATCAAGGACGGGAAAATCCTACTAGGCTGATTATCTATATCACATTTGCATGCTTTGTTTAGATTGACTCCACCTCTATGTTTTCCTCCCCCTTGGAAATGTATATTAAACTGTAATGTATCGGACATTAGTCAGACGACTTTTGAAGATCTGCAGCGACGAACAGCTAGGATCTCAATAAAGAGAAACTTCTGTTTCAAGATATCCAGACGTCTCCTGGTCTCTGAGAAAAAGTTCACAACAGATACTTCTACTCTTCTGTGGTATTCAACTCTATCAAGGATGGATTATCTTCTGTACAATGACTGGTAGTCGTCGCATCGCTTAACTGCTTATTTGCAAATATATTGTTATTACTTTTGTAGTCAACAATCTGGCGAGAAGCTGTCTTTGACACCATCCGTCACCCACCGAGCGATGCCTCACTATTGGTCTCTCACTGACAGTGCGAGAATCTAAAGCAGCGTCTCGCTATGGTAAGAGTGCTTTCAGGTGAGTGATGGGTCAGCGAGTGCGTCACACCACCTGACGCCGCTGGTCATTCCCATAGATATGGTGTGATGGGACAGCACTGCCCACCCAACACTATCCGCCACTATCCACCACTATCCAAGACAGCAGTCCCGCCAGAAGTTGACTACTAAGGCCAATCCATCACCTACTGAGCTCTGTGATAAAAAAAAGCTACAATGCGAAGACTACCAAGTCTCTTAGTTGCTGGTCAGTAGGCAGTTAATTATTTGTTATTACTATCATTTATTTATATTTTATATATTATATTGTTTTTTATTGTTGTGTTAATTTATATTATTTTTTTTTTACTATATTAAAGTTTTCATGTTATTCTTATAAACTCTATTATTATTATTATCGTTATTATTTAATGGATCGTCTTAACTAATTTTGTTATTGTGTATTTGTCATTTTATTATACATTTAATATTAATCAATTGCATTATTACTATTATTTTATATTTATATCTTAATTATTTTTTGTTTTGTTATTGTTGCTGTGTTTTTTAAAATGAATTAATTTCATTCATTAAATATTATATTATTATTTGCTACAGCATCCCCAGGATTAAAAGACAAGGCATAAAATATAAAAAAGCAAGGGTAGGCTTTTTTAACTGAAAGAAACTTGCACTGGCATATCCTAAAATGTGTCAGTGCCATTGTTTTGTATCAAGATGTCCACCAGTAACGTTTTTTCTAAGGTACATTTATAAAAGATACTTAAATGTCCTTATTGAGGTATGACCTAAACCTGGCTTAACCTGGAGGTCTACTGCTACCACTACTACTGCTGCTGTTGTTTCCAGTTTCTTACTCGCCACAGTACAGTTTGTCAAATTGTAATTTTGTATATTTATATCTAAAAATGTAAATTGTAAACCCGATTTTTATTTATTTTAATCAGATGTCTTGTTATAATTGTATATGTTTTGTTGTTGTTTGTAACAAGGTTATTTTTGTAAACGACAACTAAAACTAAGACGAAAACTATTGATCAGAAAACATTTTCGTAAACTGAAATAAAATTAAAACGTCAAAATAAATGAAAATCTGAAATGAAACTAACATCTTTTATTGAAAAACTAACTGTAATAAAATAATAATTGTCAAAAATAAATAATAGTTTCCTTAATTATTACGTTCTCACCCCATGGCGGAAAAAAATAAAGACAGCGACCTGAACAGCATCTGCATTGAATCTAGGCTACTGCTAGCCTGACAAGCCAGACCCACATAAATGTAGGGTCTGGGCACTCTCCATAGACAGCGCTCAACCGGAGGGGCGGGATAAACGGTTGTCTTTCAAACTCACTCTCCACACAATAGGGTAGCGCTACAACCAATCGGAGCAACGAAGAAGGTGAAGTAGTCAACTCCAAATACATCCTTCTTTTGTAAGAACGACCTCAGTGCAGTTTCTTGTTCTTTTCTCAGAGAAAAGCTTAACTCCAAGTCTTTCAGAGTGGCGGCCAAAGCCGATTCGAAAGAAAGTTGTTCGCTAGCAGCAGCCATCGCTTTATCTCTCACGCGTAATTCACGGAACCAGAGAACGTCTGACGGAACTAATGGTCGCAGGTCAGTCGTCATCATGTTAAACCCGCCCACCGACTCGTGATTGGCCCGGTCGATTTTGGATTTTTGGAAATCTCAAGTGAACGGAGAGTTACTAGACTGCCCTTAGAAGCAAATGTAATTTGCTGCCGCTAGGGGCGCGTCTAGATTCTAATCTAGGCTACTGCATCAGTTTGAGGCAAAATTATTTATTTTTTATGTAACACAAGCGATCAAACCAATATACTAGAGCTGATTAATCGTTAAAGGCTAGAGATTCAAACACTCAAGTGTCGATTGCATTGTTTGGCCACTAGGTGGAAACAAGTAACTGTTAAAAAATGTATTTGTCATTGAATAGAGATTGATTCATAAACCCAGATTAATCTAGTAATATTTTTGTGAGCAAGTTATTCATTCAAACTACTTTTTCATAAATTTTATATCAAAAATTGGTGTATTAAATATATTCTATTTTAAATACAAATATTATGTATTAAATGATTAACAATTCATTGAAATTAACTAAACACTTTTAAATAGACTGCAGCAATTGATCACATTATTTTGCTTAGTTTAAAATTGCGAGGAAATTGTGATCTCTATTTGATCTCTAAAAAACTAAAACTAAACTATATAAAAACTAAATAGAAATGTGTTAACAAAATAAAAACTAAACTAAATTTTATTGCAAATTTGAAAACTATATTAAAATAAAACTAATTTTAAAAAGCAAAAATAAATTAACCTTGGTTGGTAATAAAAAAAACTCACCACAAGGCAGGAGCGGTTGGCTTTCTTCTAGGGATGCACCGATCCGAATCGGCCGATCATGCTTGCGCGTTTTGTCAGTAAAGCCGGTTCTGTAATCAGCGGTAAATGCCATCAGGTGCGTGATTTCACGTTGAGCCGTATATACTACACACAGCCGTTGTTTACCGACGAGCTGCGCAAATCAATGTTCATTATCAGTGTGAAAGTGCGCAGCTCGTCAGTGAACAACGGCTGTGTGTCCATTCATAAAGACAGGCACTTGCTTCATTCTAGAATGAATCAGCCTTCTGAAGAATCCTTATATATATAACTCAATGACCCCATTCACTTACTTTCATATTTAAAAGTAGCTTTTCTTTGCATCTTTTCCAACATTTCTGTATATATATATATATATATTATAAAAAAACAGATTTTAAACACATAGCTCAAATTTTACTGTTGCAATTTTACAATGTAGAAATGATTTCATGCTACATTTTAGCATCATTAAACATATAAATGCATCTAAATGCCACTTTAGCTGCTTGTGTTTCTTCTGCAGTGGAAAGATTTCATTTGATTGGTAACAGCCCTATAGTGTCTTATGAAATTAAATGAAATTATTAATAAAATATAAAAAGTGGAATGAAAGATGACACATTTATTACGGTTAGGGACAATGGCCTTTAAATAGGCAAAAAAGGACCTGGAAATCAATTTAAATAAATTTTAGTAGACTTTAGTCATATAAAATGTAATTTCCCAACATCAAAATTGTGGCCAGTGAAAAGGCTTAGTTGGTTAGTAATTTTGGAAAACCACTTGCCACAGTGGCTGCTGAGCAAAACAATTAATGTCAGCCCTGTTTATTTGACTTGACGACTAGAGCTTCTGCTGCAGAAAAAAAGTAAACACAGTGCAAACATACTACACAGCAGAGATGAAATTATATAACACTAATATAATAAAAACAGAAAACTAAATAATGCAATATATACAGAAGCAGAAATATAGAGGAAGATATGTTACAAGTGTACAGTTTATGTAGTTTACAAATGTAAAGTTTTCAGATGCTGTGTGTCAGTTATGATGTATAATGTATACGGATGTTTTAATTGTTCAGGCTGTATAGCCTGATATGAAATAGACTAGAATAAATTTGTGGTCTTTCCCACTCATAGGTCGGAAACATGAAGATTAATAAATAACGACAATTTTATATTTAGGTGTACTATCTGCAATCAGGTGGGTTTTGTTGTGAACACCTGGCAACTCTGAGGAGATCCCGCCATAAAACATGCATTTTACCCCCGGAACGCAAAATTTAAAGGCGAACTCCCCTCAAAACGCGATTGGGCTACTTTTGAGTAGCAATTGGCTGGGTTTTGTTGTGAACAACTCTGCCAAAAAATGTGTATTTTATTCCCCTGGAATGCAATTTTTAATGGGGGACCCCCCTCAAAACACGATTGGGCTACTTTTGGGCTCGTTTTGAGTAGCAATTGGGTGGGTTTTGTTGTGAACACCTGGCAACCCTGAGGGGAACCCCACCAAAAAAAAAAATTGTATTTCACCCCCCAAACACAATTTTTAATGGGGGACCCCCCTCAAAACACGATTGGGCTACTTTTGGGCTCGTTTTGAGTAGCAATTGGGTGGGTTTTGTTGTGAACACCTGGCAACCCTGAGGGGAACCCCCGCCAAAAATATGTGTATTTCACCCCCCAAACGCAATTTTTAATGGGGGACCCCCCTCAAAACATGATTGGGCTACTTTTTGGCTAGTTTTTGAGTAGCAATTGGGTGGGTTTTGTTGTGTTGTTTTTAATGGGGGACCCCTTTTAAAACACGATTGGGCTACTTTTGGGCTAGTTTTACGTAGGAATTGGGTGATTTTTGTTGTGAAAACCTGGCAACCCTGCTGCTAAGTATCCATTACTGGTGGAGTTTAGTTGGTCTACATTGCTGACTCATTGTTTAGACTATTGTAAGTGTAGTTTAAACTTGTAAATTGGTAAATATAAGCTGTCAGTCAACGCATAATAGTTATTCAGTGAATGCTGGAAGCTGGACATAAATACAATAACCCCAAGTAAACCCTTAAATCTGTTTACCTAAAACTTATCCATGTGAGGAGGAAAAAAAATGACTACAAAGACTTTATATTTGCTAAATATCTCCACATGCTACAAAGGACCAGTGAATAAATACTACAGACAGAAATAATATAAATTCTTTTTAATATCATTATCAGTTCATAAGTCATAATTATGAAACGAGTATTACATTGTATCCGAGCCCAATAAACACACAGAGCCTTAAGGAGAAAGTGGAACAGAACAGCAGAATACCATTGAAACGTTTGAATACAGTTCATAAGCCTCGTATGACAGAGGCACAATGCATAGCTCGAAACATGGGCTAATACATTTCCTACTCAACATGATATTTAACGCCCTAGACCCTGTGTGGAAATTCAGCTGAACTAAAGCAAGATTGTTACGTCATTACTGTAAACCTGGTATTACCACATTAGAATTCAGTCCTTTTTCCAAATCTACAAAAAGTCCTGAGAAAAGTGGCTTATGAGTAACAATGGGTCAGCTGCAACCCGCTAATACCAAAAACTCATGATGATTTGTCATGAGGCAGCTTCATCTTGTACAAATAAAAAAACTAAACCTGCAGCAAATACATCAAGGTTGGAAACATCGGTTAGAGAAACATGTAAACATGTTAACATGCTGGTGATGCAGGTAGTGAGGGGATATTTAAACACAAGTGCTGATGTCGGTCAATTTTGTTAAAAAAAAAAAAAAAAAAGCTGGGTAAACATTTGAGACACTTTCAAAATAAAAGTTGATAGACATAAGACAGAAACATGGGCTGAAAAAAAACATGTTGCCATTTATTAGTGTAAGAAACACCTCTGGATGGGATGTCCTGGGTGCAGATGTGAAGAGAAGAGAAAACTACTGGAGTGAAACATGAAGACAGAGAGCAGCCATCATACTGCAGAGACTCCAATACTAGGAAACAGCTGAACTGAAAATACAAATAAGAAAATAAATAATTAAATAAAGAAAATTGTAATTAAACAGGGAAGCTATACTCACGGTATCAGCCGCAGCATCTCACTCGTCTGCGGCAGACATCCCTTTCACTGGATCCTTCTCTCGCATCTATGGTAGAAAAAAAGACAATTTTAGAATTGTCAGTATTGGATTATTAAAGAAAAAAAAATTCACTTCCAGAACAAAAATGTACAGATAATTTTTTCACCCCCTTGTCATCCAAGATGTTCATGTCTTTATTTTTTCAGTTGTAAAGAAATTATGTTTTTTGAGGAAAACATCTCAGGATTTATCTCCATATAGCGGACTTCTATGCTGCTTGAGAGTTTGAACTTCCAAAATGCAGTTTAAATGCAGCTTCAAAGGGCTTCAACAATGGAAAATAAAACGATCGGTTATTTTTAAAACAATCTGACATTTATATACTTCTTTACCTCAAATGCTATTATGCTATGTCGAAAAACTCCCATCTAATTTTCTCCTCCAACATCAAAATCGTCCTACATCACTGCAGAAGTACCGACCCAGTGAAAGTGCAAAGATCATCAATCGCCCTTTACAAAAAAAAAGGAAGAAACAGTGATGTAGGAAGAAAATTAGATGGGGGGATTTCGACATACCCTAACTGTCATGAACCAGAATACATAGTTGATGCAGAGCTAGAAAAGACGAGCAAAAAAAATTCTATAAATGTTGAGAAGAAAAAAAAAAAAAAACTATCGTTTTGCTAGATAAGACCCTTCTTTCTCAGCTGGGATCATTTAGAGCCCTTTGAAACTGCATGTTCAAACTCGGTGGCACCATAGAAGTCCACTATATGGACAGAAATCCTGAAATGTTTTCCTTAAAAAATTATTTCTTTACGACTGAAGAAAGTAAGACATGTCATCTTGGATGACAAGGGGGTGAAAAAATTCTGTAAATTTTGGTTCTGGAAGTGAACTTCTCCTTTAATATTGGAATATTTAAATATGCCAGTTTATTTTAATCTGACTATTAATAACTTCAAACTGTTCAATGTAATCTTTTGCAAACTTCAAAATGAGTATTAAGCCAAAAGTAGTTTTTCATATTGTACATTATAATACAATATTACAATAAAATGTACAATATTATAGAATATTATGGTAATGTAGCAGCAACTGACTCTGATTTTTTTTTCTTTCCTTTAGAAAATTTGGCACGTACTGTACCTGATATATTATCTACAGTCGTGGCCAAAAGTTTTGAGAATGACACAAATATTAGTTTTCACAAAGTTTGCTGCTAAACTGCTTTTAGATCTTTGTTTCAGTTGTTTCTGTGATGTACTGAAATATAATTACAAGCACTTCATACGTTTCAAAGGCTTTTATCAACAATTACATGACATTTGTGCAAAGAGTCAGTATTTGCAGTGTTGGCCCTTCTTTTTCAGGACCTCTGCAATTCGACTGGGCATGCTCTCAATCAACTTCTGGGCCAAATCCTGACTGATAGCAACCCATTCTTTCATAATCACTTCTTGAAGTTTGTCAGAATTAGTGGGGGTTTTTTTTTTGTCCACCTGCCTCTTGAAGATTGACCACAAGTTTTAAGATCTGGGGAGTTTCCAGGCCATGGACCCAAAATGTCAACGTTTTGGTCCCCGAGCCACTTAGTTATCACTTTTGCCTTATGGCACGGTGCTCCATCGTGCTGGAAAATGCATTGTTCTTCACCAAACTGTTGTTGGATTGTTGGAAGAAGTTGCTGTTGGAGGGTGTTTTGGTACCATTCTTTATTCATGGCTGTGTTTTTGGGCTAAATTGTGAGTGAGCCCACTCCCTTGACCCCACACATGAATGGTCTCAGGATGCTTTACTGTTGGCATGACACAGGACTGATGGTAGCGCTCACCTTTTCTTCTCCGGACAAGCCTTTTTCCAGATGCCCCAAACAATCGGAAAGAGGCTTCATCAGAGAATATGACTTTGCCCCAGTCCTCAGCAGTCCATTCGCCATACTTTTTGCAGAAGATCAATCTGTCCCTAATGTTTTTTTGGAGAGAAGTGGCTTCTTTGCTGCCCTTCTTGACACCAGGCCATCTTCCAAAAGTCTTGGCCTCACTGTGCGTGCAGATCCTCTCACACCTGACTGCTGCCATTCCTGAGCAAGCTCTGCACTGGTGGCACTCTGATCCTGCAGCTGAATCCTCTTTAGGAGACGATCCTGGCGCTTGCTGGACTTTCTTTCGCCCTGAAGCCTTCTTAAAAAGAATTGAACCTCTTTCCTTGAAGTTCTTGATGATCCTTTAAATTGTTGATTTAGGTGCAATCTTAGTAGCCACAATATCCTTGCCTGTGAAGCCATTTTTATGCAACGCAATGATGGCTGCACGCATTTCTTTGCAGGTCACCGTGGTTAACAATGGAAGAACAATGATTTCAAGCATCACCCTCCTTTTAACATGTCAAGTCTGCCATCTTTAACCAATCAGCCTGACATAATGATCTCCAGCCTTGTGCTCGTCAACATTCTCACCTGAGTTAACAAGACGATTGCTGAAATGATCTCAGCAGGTCCTTTAATGACAGCAATGAAATGCAGTGGAAAGTTTTTTTCGGGATTAAGTTAATTTTCATGGCAAAGAAGGACTATGCAATTCATCTGATCACTCTTCATAACATTCTGGAGTATATGCAAATTGCTATTATAAAAACTTAAGCAGCAACTTTTCCAATTTCCAATGTTTATGTAATTCTCAAAACTTTTGGCCATGACTGTATATTGAATCAAATAGAAAATCGAATCACAAGCTTGTGTCAAAACCCAGCCTTAGTATTTAGACACAAACAGTATAAATTCTAATATCTATGTATGAATTAGTCACAATATTAAACTAATTATCAGCTTATCGGTATCACCCAAAACTTGAATATCAGTGAATCTCTAAATTAAACACTGATTAAATGACTCCTCTTACCAATGTTAGCATCATCAAGGATCTTTAGTGCATTACTCTTTTATATTTTCAGTTTTCATTTAAATTAAGTTCTTAATTTAGTTAATTTACTTTTTTTTTTTCAATTGAGTCCAATTTTTTATTTCAGTTTTAGCTTAATGCTTTTAAGTATTTTTTTGAATATTCATATTATATTTTAGCTTTACTTCAACTAAAAAAAAACAATTTATAATAGTTTTAGTTAACAATAAGGCCGTACTGTATCTTATTTTAAAACTTGTGACTAGGGCTGGGAATAAGGCCAAAAAAATTCTCACACTTTTTCCTAGGTGAAAGTTGTTGACCAATAATTGTGGTTTTAAACTACTCTTTATGGTCAGAACGTGACAGACACTTCACGTTTTTGATTTCTTCACATTTTTCTAGTCATTCTTCCTTAACAAAATAAATACCTTAATAGAAAAATTAAGTTTTAGTATCAGCATGTTCTGATGATTTTCAAATTGCAAAACAGGTTTGTTTTGCCTGACTTTGATGACTCACATTTTAGCATAGTTTGCAGTGCAAGCTCCAATATTAATATTACATTCTTTGTCTCTTAGAAATGCAGTTGACAGTCGTACATTTGTTCATTATCAAAAACCGTAACATCTGTGAAAACTGTAACAACATTTTAATATAGTGAAATTTAATTATTCCGATTATTTAAGTTTTATTATAAATTAGCCATTGCAATCCACAGTAGCATAAATTTAGATAATGAAAACCACAGTTAAAACCACACATATAGCACCTCAATACCATGGTAAAAAATGTAACTTTATTGGTAATAATGTAATTTAATGTAATTTTGATTTTATTTCTATGAAAAACAGTATTGTAAACACATTTAGTGTAGACCAATTCTGTGTTTGCAAACAGTGATGACGTTTTTGTGGGCAAAGCCTATTCGGTGGCCAAAAAAAGCTAGCTTTCAAGTGGCAGTCTATGGAAACCATAAAATTAAGAATAAAAAAGGTACATTTCAATGATTTCAAAATTCGGACTTTATTCTTACAATTCCCTTTCACAATTCTCATGCGAAAAATCGACTTATTCTCTTTTTTCAGCTTAAAATCCCACACTTAATGGCTTTTTCCCCTCAGAATGGACAAACTCGCTACTGTTTGAGTTAAATCAAGTTATAAAGTCTAAACTAGGAGATATAAACTTCAAAAATCAGAATTGTGAGATAAAATAGGTAAATGTAAAATGTAATAGCTTTAAATAGTATTTCATGCTGTAACTGTAGGGCTAATATAATTATGTCCTCTATGAACTACTTGTGTGAATATTATGAAGTCCTTTTAAATCAAATAAAGTTTAAATCAAATTTATGCTTTGTAAGTAATCATAGCAGGTTTCATCCATTAGTTTGTGTGACGCAGTTCAAATGAGCAGCACTGTTTTGTTTCGCTTTTGGCACATAAACATTATATTGAACTTTTATCGAACTCTTGTTATTGTTTTATCGAGGAAAATTTAATTGCAATAAATAGTGCTATTGTTTTATCGCCAAGCCCTACCTGTGACCATCATAAATCATTTTTGTAAACGGTCTTCACTTCCCAATGATTAAAAAACAAAAACAAAACAAAAAACGCTGAAAGTTGAACTTACATTATCGAGTTCTTTCTGCGTCTCCTCCTCCATGCGACGGATATCATCCATGGTCAGATTGATCCATCGGTCTAACCAGCAGAAGAGCTGCCTGTGGAAGCTGGTGAACAGACGCTTCTCTTGCTGAAGTAAAACCAAACAAACACTAATGTTTCACGAGTCACTGCATTAAAATTAGACTAACACTGAACAAACACTAACTGTTTATCTTTCTAAACCACACCTCTGTGATGTTATAATGAACATTTGGTTGATACAGTGAGTCACACTAAACACAGCATGAGGAGTTTCATACCTTGTGAATGAAACTCTCCACTTTATTCTGCAGGCCAAACCACTTGAACTTGACTGTGACTAGTTTATAGGCACACATGTGAGGGCAGTCCGTCTTCTTAGGAAGTTCTTTCTGCAACACACAGAAACAAATGAGATTAACTCATTTACAAAAACACTGGAGATATTTATCTAAAAACAAATGTGAAACCAAACACACCTTCCAGTCAGGTCCTAATGGCCCTCTACCAGTCTTCTGTGATTTAAATGTAGCTGGATCCTCATCTGGTTTGTAGTCCTGTAAAGAAGATGTCAGCATTCCTAAAGTCTAATCATCTAAAGTAAAAACTTAGTTTTCTTTACCTTAGCTTCCACCTGAGACCTGTCAGCAATGTCAATGTGTACCACCTCAACCTTCTTCCACTGTTCAGGGTCAAGCTTATGAACCTTCAAAATACAAAATAAACAGAAAGGGCATGGTTAGTTACCGGTTATAATTTAATATTGATTTCTTGCAGTGTAATTAAATTATGATGTGCATTTATCTGTATAATGTCAGCCGTCTACTCACATTGTCCTGGTCACCAAGGTCAGGCTTGTGCCACGTCTCAATCATGATAAGAAAATTGTCCTTCATGTACTCATTCTATAAAACACACACAATAGATTTGATATATAGACACTGATATATAGCCTGGCCGATTATCGGCACCAATATTAAGCATTTTTATGGTTATCGGTATTGGTCATTTTCAAAACGATTTGCAGGTAAAATAATTTAAAAGCATTTAAAGAAAGTTTCTGTCAGACCCCTTGTTATGCATATATTTTTGACATGAATTTTCTTTTTTTCAGCAGACATTGGTTCAAAATATCGGTTATCGGTTTACTTTATCTGTAATTATCGGTATGGGAATCAGTCCTGAAAAATAAATATTTTTACCCTGGACCACAAAACCAGTCATAAGGGTGAATAAAAAAGCTTTCAATTGATGTATGGTTTGTCAGGATATAACAATATTTGGTTGAGATTCAACTATTTGAACCTGGAATCTGACGGTGCAACAAAAAAAAAATCTTTAATACTTACAGTAAGATACAGTATATTTACAGTAGGAAATTTACAAAATATCTTTTTGGAACATCATCTTTACTTAATATCCTAATGATTTTTGGCATAAAAGAAAAAAATTATAATTTTGACCCATACAATGTATTTTTGACTACTGCTACAAATATACTTTGCTACTTAAGACTGCTTTTGAGGTCCAGGGTCACATATTGGTCGATCCATACATACTACTGTTCACAAGTCTAGGATCCATAAGTATTTTTTAAAAGAAATTAACACTATTATTCAGCAGGGATGCATTAAATTGATCAGTAGTGACAGTAAAGACATTTATAATGTTACAAAGAATTTACAGATGATATAAATTTTACGGTCTCTACACTGGCTACCTATTAGCTTCCGTATCACTTACAAAATACTACTTCTTACCTATAAGGCCCTTAATGGTTTAGCTCCTGCATACCTAACTAGTCTCCTACTACACTACAATGCCTCACGCTCCCTAAGGTCGCAAAACTCCCGACTTTTAGTAGTACCTAGGATAGCAAAGTCCACTAAAGGAGGGAGAGCCTTTTCACATTTGGCTCCCAAACTCTGGAATAGCCTTCCTGATAACGTTCGGGGTTCAGACACACTCTCTATGTTTAAATCTAGATTAAAGACTCATCTCTTTAGCCAACCATTCACATAATGAATCTCATAACATTGTACTTCAGTTACATCTGATCAAATGCACATCAACATTCTTCAGCTTGGGCTAAACACATAATTTTTGCTTGGTTGGAACAGCAGCTATGCTAATTATTTCTATATTTGTTTCTCTGTTTCTGCCACGGGATTTCCATCCCGTGGTAACTAGGAATTACACAAGATTCAGTCTGGATTGAGAATACCCAAGAAGAGATGATGACAACCCCTCAGAGGACCGCTAATGATGCCAGCCTTGAAACAACATCCAGCACTACACAAATTTTCTACAAGTTTAATTGCAACACATAATCACTAAACCATTATTATTTTTAATATTTATATCATATGTACATCGACTTAACATACAGTAGTCACCACTAACAAGCTCCTAAATATATTATAGTAGCCTACATTTTTGTACAGCTGCTTTGCAACGATTTGTATTGTGAAAAGCGCTATACAAATAAACTTGAATTGAATTGAATTGAATAAATGCTGTTCTTTTGAACTTTCTCTTCAAATCTGTTACCACAAAAATAAGAACAACAAATGTTTTCAACAATAGAAACCACGTATTTTAAATAATAAATATATTTGACAAAAATCTTTATTTTTAACCAGATAAATTCAGCCTTGGTGAGCATATTTTAGAATAAAACCTGTTTATATTTAATAAACAGTTGTCCATGCTGATTATTAATAGTGATATGAAAATAAAATGTGTTATTTAATTACATACTGGTGTCTCATACACTCACCGTAAGAACTGGAGTGATGAATGATGATGTAGGGAGCACATAAAAAAAATAGGAAAAGCACAGATGTGAATTTCATCATTCCTATAAGTTGTGTTTAATAGATGAATCATGTATGAATGCACAGTTGCTGTATATTCAGTAAATCTGTGCTATTGTGGCCGGTACCTGTGCGACAGTAGGGATAAGCATTCCAGGCCTTCTCATGGATACTCAGGGCAGATGTAGGGGCCAGTAACCGTACAAAAGTTGGCACTTTACTGCATAAGACAGACAGAAACTGTGAAATACAGACTATGAACTATTAAGAATTTTCTTCAAATGATCATTTCAAGGCACTGCAGTACAGAGCACATTACTGAATAATTAATGTTATAAATATTACCTCTGCAAGTGGTAGATCTTGTGCGTGTACTGTCCTTTCTCTCCATCCTCTTTCTCATAGGGCTCGTTTTTCAAGACCTCCACCCCTTCTCCACCGCCCGTCTCATTCTTACTGGCCTCTGCTACTGAGTACAGTTGACCTACCTGGTACTGCAGATGAGAGGATAATGTTAATTCACTTGGTCATATGCAAACTACAGTATGAAAACATGTGTTAATGACAAACAAAAACACACTAAAAGTAAATGTATTCGGCCAAGTTGTGCATTTGAGAGCTGGTTTAACATCTGCATAGACAAATAGCCATATACAGGCTGGTGTGCCATAAACAAACTGACACAATTATAGAGGAAGTGTTCAACCCTATAATCTGATGATAGAAAAGAGGGAAACTGCTGTCTAATGCTTGCTTCCAGAAAATGTATGTGCATCTTTAGTTCTCCAACTCTAACCAGCTTCTGCCCAAGACTATAAACAGCAGGAGTTGAAAAATATTCTAGCAGTTTTGCAGACTTTGAATACACATTCTAAATATTATTTTCAACCGATAATTTTATTGTTATGGCATAAAACCAATCAAATCAATACCATTTTTACATAAAAAAAAAAACAACACTAAAAACAATAAAAATAATTTTAAATGCTACATATGAATGAAGACATTCAAATTTTAATGTGCAGTAACAAAAAACGTAGAGCTGCAAAACGATTAACCGATTCAAAATAAAAGTTTGTTTACATACTATGTGTGTGTACTGTGTATATTTACTATGTACATGTATGTATATACACATGCATAAATATTTTTTTTTTATTACACTTTTATTTTGAATCAATTATTCATGATTAATCATTTTGCAGCTCTAAAAAAAGACTGAAACGTTCTGGCAATAATTTTTAGATAGTGATTAATAACTGATAAATGGCAGATCTTTAAATTTACACTATTTGTGTCTAAATAAACCAAATCAGTAATGTACTTGTTGCAAGTAAATTTAGGCATTACAAAAATGCACAATATGAAAAATGTATAGTAATATAAATATAATATATAAAGCATGCACAAACATTGATTACACTACCAAACAAAAAAACAGTAGGCTTTTTTGGTTTTTAAAAAAGTCTTTTTATTGGATTCAAAGTACAGCAAAAACAGTAATATTCTGAAATATTCTTTCTATTTAAAATAACGGTTTTCTATTTGAATATATTTTAAAATGTAATTTATTCCTGTGATCTCAAAGCTGAACTTTTAGCATCATTACTCTAGTCCCATGGTCCTTCAAAAATCCATATTAGAATGATTTCTGAAGGATCATGTGACACTAAAGTCTGGAATAATTATGCTGAAAATGTAGTGAAAATTTAGAAATATTTCAAAATGTCACTGTTTTGCTGTACTTTAGATCAAATAAATGCAGGCTTGGTGAGCAGAAGAGACTTCTTCTAAAAAAAAAAAAAAAACTTTTGATAGGTGTATACAGATTAAAGGAAACTCAAACATCGGCCAGTAACCAATATTGAGCAACTGAAATTCTGCGCAGTCAAAAGCTTCATTATATTTTCATAATTATACTTATTTTTAATTTAACCAGTATAAATTACTGACTTCCTGACAGAACTGAGTCATGCAGCTCCCAACAGCCCTTGCCCTATGACTGCATCTACACTCTGTATGTCTACAAAACCAGCTTCAACAATGTAACATCCTATAGGTGCTTCCTGTTTCAGCTGGTTGTATAATTAAATTGTAGTTTAATTCTCCATCAGTATATTATATGGCCTGTCACCCAGATGAAAAGAATGGAATGCAACTACACACGTCAAACCACCATTTAGACGATAACAACTGACTTCTTCAACAATGATTTCTTATTCAAGCACAACAGATACAGAACAAGTCAATCAAATATGCAGGGTAGAAACACCCCAGCTTACACCAACAAATACTGCAACAGAGAGGGCAAGAAATGACAGGGACAAAACAAATTCAGCCTTTGCTTAGTAAGCTAGAGCAAAGATAGTACACGAGATAGAGTCTGATAAGCTCGGTTTCAGGTTAAAATTAATTACAGTCTGTCCTTGTCTGCTACATACAGGTTTGCAGTTAACTAGGCCACTTTCCCACAAACCTCAGACTGTTTGTTTCAGCTCATCATTTCAACGTCTAAACTGTCCAGCCCATCCGAAAAAACTGGGCGGAGACCGGAAAACTGGAGTAATGGAAGAATTATACCAAAAATATATCCGTGAGTCTCTTTCAAATTATGACTAGACATTTCAATAATATAAACCATACAGAAGCACATACCTCTTCAACAGAAATTGGCAGGACGATCCGACTGAAAGACAAAGAAAAGAAAACCCACTGAGTCAGCAAAAACAACATGGTCACCTTTGAACTCTTTTCATTCATTCAATCACATTTACTTCTTTGAGACCTCGGTATCCTCTGGGAATGGCAACGAGCCTTTTTTACCATTTGAAGACAACTGCAATAATAATCTTAATGTTGTAAACAACAGAGCACTTTAATTATTAATAACTGGTGTTGCTTATTCAGTAACCTGACATGTCACTTTGCAATCATGACACAGTAATGCTCTGATAATATGTTTCATAATGGGTTAAAGTCATCGAGTGGTCTCAAAATACAATACTATACTACATATATATGACCCTGGACCACAAAACCAGTCTTAAGTAGCACGGTTAAAATGGCCGATTTTCCTTTTTTGCCAAAAATAATTAGGAAGTTAAGTAAATTTCATGTTACCATGAAGATATTTTGTACATTTCCTACTATAAATAATCAAAACTTAATTTTTGATTATTATTATGCATTGTTAAGAACTTCATTTGGACAACTTTAAAGTCGATCTGCACCCTCAGATTCCAGATTTACAAATGTTTGCATCTCAACCAAATATTGTACTATCCTAACAAATCATACATCAATATATATAACAAATCGTGCGTTATTCAACCTTTTGAGGTTTATACATCATCTAATGAGGCATAAGCTCTTTATTGACGTATGTTTTGTTAGGATAGAGATGCAACTAGTTGAAAACAAAAAACTAAAAACAAATCTAAATACTGAGACAATCACCTTGAAAGTTGTCCAAATGAAGTTCCTAGCGATGGATATTACTAATCAAAAATTAAGTTTTGATACATTTACAATAGGAAACTTACTTAATATTTAATGGAACATGATCTTTACTTAACATCCTAATGATTTTTGGCATAAAAGAAAACATTTTGACCACTACAATATATTTTTGGCTATTGCTACAAATATACCCATGCTACTTATGACTGGTTTTGTGGTCCAGGGTCACATATGTGGGTAAAACATCAGGCCACAACCCATAGTTAACAAAAAAAAAGTAGATGTATGCATACTGAAAATAATTAAATCTCCAGAAAAGATTATTACAACCAAGCACCACAAAATAAACAGTTAAAACTGTTGAACAAATGCACACTAATCTTTTAAAACCAGGATTATTTCTCACATTTTAAACCCCTCAGATATTTTAAAATCCTCTGATAATTCTCAGGTTTTCCATGATGTTGTCGAATTAAAACAAAAAAAGCATTCATAAAAAGCATTATGATAGTAAATAATGACATGACATCATCAATACGTCAACGTAGGGACGTCTACTCGGTCTAATGTAATACTTTACAGCTCATTTACCTTAGGTAGGATTCATTTTGCTTGTTATGTAAACACTAATGTCATAATATGGTTACAAGACTATTTAAAAAAAATGTATATGCAACAGCAAGTTTAAGTCTCAAAGTGCACTATGACGTGCACAACGGTGCATTATGACGCGTGACCGGCGGAAAGGTAGCATGTGACAATCACATTCATACTAACTTACCTGCAGTTTGTAACTTCAACAGTTTTTAACTTAAGAAAGGTAACGTAACGTTAACGTTACGCCTTTTTCTTTCAGTTTGTAAAGTAAATAAACTGATGACTCATTATAACTGCTCATGTAGACTGACTGGAATATCAATAACATTAATAATATATTCCGAAACAGGACTGTAGATTAAACTTCAGATTATTTGATAACCTAACGTTAATTAACACATCGATAAAAAAATATGTATTAGTCAAAAGTCAACATAAATCCACTTCATTAGGAAGCAGCCGGTGAAAGTTACCAAGCACGCGTCCATAAGTCAAGTTCAGCCCGAGATCAAAACTTCAGATCAGTTCAAACTTACTAAAATACTTACAATTCCTTTATTAACATGTTATCTCCTTCTCCTCCGCTTGCCCAACATTCAAACTAGCTTAAACAGAGTTTATTTTTCGACGCTTCGGTCCTCCCCGCCGTGACTCGTTTAGGTTCAAGTTCCTGGATTTCTCATTTCTTTAAATTCATTTCCTGAAAGATGTCGACAGGAGCGCCGCGTCGTCACGGCAACCACACCCACTAGCTTGAAAAGCCGTCCAGGAGCGAATCTGATTGGTTAAGAGCCGAGCATAGAACGTTGCGCCACACCCTGGCCAGATATTTAACACGCACGCAAACAGCACACGTACAGGTTTACAAAACTGACTGTGCGTCCAAATGGATGTCAGGTAGATGTTCTTGTTACGCTGGTTTTACATTTAGGATGAGACTTCAACAGGAGGGATTTGGGTGTGAAACTGTTTTTTTATTTAAATCTAAGCATGACCTGTTCCAGACCTGACTTTCCAGTCAGTGTGACGATCACAGATAACAAGTCTTTCACCATTCCACGTGAATTCACCTTCAGCACATGTGAAATGCAGTACTCCTCTTCTGTATTACTCTTATTATAGTTGATAAAATATTAAACTCGCAACTTATAAACACGGAAAATCGTATCAGTTACCAGTGTCGGGGTAACCAGTCAAAAGTTTCTTTAAAGAAGACTTTTCTGCTCACCAAGCCTAAATTAATTTTATCCAAGGTACAGCAAAAACAGTAAAACGGTGAACAAATTGTACTATATAAAATTGTTTTCTATTTGAATAGATTTTTTAAAATGTAATTTATTGCTGTGATTTCAAACCTGGATTTTTAGCATCGTTCCTCTAGTCACATTTATCTTCAGAAATCATACTAATATTCTGATTTGCTGCTCAAAAACTATTGTTATTATAATGTTGAAAACAGCTGTGTAGATTTTTTTTTTCAGGTTTCTTTGATGAATAGAAAGTTCAGAAGAACAGCATTTATCTGAAGTAGAAATCTTTTGTAACATTATAAAAGTCTGTATCATCGCCTTTGATCAAATTAAAGCATCCTTGCTAAATAAAAGGATTAATTTCTTCTATACTCTTCTTAGCTTTTTGAATAGTGTATAATGTTTATAAATGTTTATAAATTATTATTAATCTTATTAATCTTGTCTTATTGGAATGATTTCTGAAGGATCATGTGACACTAAAGACTGGAATAAAATTACAATTTTAAATATATTCAAATAGAAAACATTTTGAATAGTACAAATATTTTACAATTATACTGTTTTTGCTGTACTTTGGATCAAATAAACGCAGGCTTGGTGAGCAGAAGAGACTTCTTTAAAAAAAAATCTTACATTTCAAAAACTTTTGACTGGTAGTGTAATCAGATTACTTTTTCAAATAACAAGTAAAATAATGCATTACTTTTTCATTTACAACAAAATATGTGAGTTACTATTGCAAATAAGTAATGCCAGTTACTTTGTTTTCTCATTTATTGACTGACAGCTCTCTTGTCCCCATTTTGAGAGAAATCAGGAATAAGGAGACATTGTGTGCATGAAGCTTACTGTAGATCTAGACTAAATGCAAACATGCATTTACTCATCTTTATCTCACTTGAACAAAAACTGATTCAGTATTGCTCAAAATAAATAAAGTCAGTGATATGCCAACCTGCAATAATGTCAAATGACACAAATATGTATTTAATCCCTTTTATGTCTTCGCTGCCGACCTTCAATGATCAATTTCAACAATACAAATAAGAAAAATACTACCTTTTGGTGTGAAGGGGCTTTTACTTTTGCCAAAAATAGAATTTCTTCACATTAAAAACAAGCAAGCAAGTGCAGGTGAGAAAAAGTAATGCAAAAATAACTTAATGCATTACTTTTCAAAAAAACTAAATAATGCACTTTGAAGTAAAGCAGTGTTGTAATGCATTACATTTAAAAGTAACTTTGCCAGACACTCAGTTACTGATATGGATTTCTGAGAGTGTCTTTATGTTTCATTTTGTCTGACTCGTGTATAAAAAATATATATATTATACAACATAATTATATTATGTATATACTATATAACAGCTCAAATAGTTGGCCAATCTCCTACCTTGCAACACTTACTAAAACTGCAGATAAATTCTCAGAAAATCTTCAGATGAACTAACACTGCCATCTACTGTACTGTTTACTGACATTGATCTTCAATAGCAGTTCATAATGCCATGTTATCTTAGTTTAGGCATTACCAGATAAAAACAACCATAACTAGCCAAACTGACATTAGTGGAAACCTTCTATTTCATACAAATGATCTGTTTTAACTCAAATGTTAGTGTAAAATACCACCTCAATCCAAACCCTTTAGACCCGTATGACTACTACAACTTTCCGAATGGACTGAATCTTCAAAATTTTTGGTTTATGCATAACCAGAAAAAAAAATGCAAAAACAAATCGTTCATACAAATTAATCTGTTTTTATTTATTTTCATATATCTGATACTTTTGTTGAGACATTTATTCAAAAAAGTTGCTATATAGTGATAGAATGAAGAAAACCAAAAGCCGAATACAGTAAAACGCCCACAAAAAAAGAGAAAAATAGAGAAAAAGCTATTTACACATACACGTAACTAAAAACAGAAACTACAGAGTAGAAAAATCAAAGTATTCAACAAAAATACAATACAGAGAGAAAACATTGGTGTTAAAGCTGATCTTTCCCACTTCTCTTCCCTCTTACATCTCCGCGTATGGGCATTTTCCACACTCATACACGTACAATGGGCTATCACAAGCCAACATCTAAAACAAAAAAAATGTGACTTTCGAATAAAGAATGAAAATTTAAGGTATGGCAGTGAGAAAAAGTGCTACTTCTCTCATTCTGAGAGCAAACGGGTTCACTCTCACATTCATTACGCTTTAGTACAATACCGCTTTAGATTGGAATTCACTTGCAATATCCAGGCATGTTCAAGCCAGCAAATGCAGTCCATCCAGGCCTCACGTCTAGCCTCAGCTCTGACCGAATAATCGCAAAACGTGTAACACAATAAGTGGATGTTGCTGGGTGAATCTGAAAATAAGGTCACTCATCCAAACATCTGTGTTTGTCTCTCAGATATGGAGAAACAAATAATTTCGGATAAGTTTACAGCGAAAATACTGTTGAAGTAAATGAGGATTTGACTTATCCCTAATCTAACATGTTCAAATCAATGTTTTGCCAAGAAATATTCAGTGATTTATGCAAAACACATTACCTACATCAACATTGGAATCAAGAAAAGTGATTTCAAAGCTGTTTGATTGACTTTACATCATTTTTCACACCGTTTTCTGAAAATACCCATCTGTCACGTGACATATCAGACCCAATTTTGCTCAGTTCGCACAATACTGGCCTGAAACCCATTATAAGCTACAAATATATGGGTTTTCAAAGGGATTGTCAAGCATGTCTCAAAAGTCTCCCTTTTGTAATCGCTGTGAGTTCAATTCAAGTCACCACAAGGTTGAGTAGCCAACTAAATTCTGTATTTGGTTTCTTTATCAATGCGGAAACCTTCTCGCTTTTCTATTCTAGTAAGCACCGTAATTAAATGAGAACATATCTTGTATGTTGTATGGCTAACATGGTTTTCATGTATGTATGAGGTTGGAGCAGAACGCATATACTCTGTAATGGCTAACCTAAGCACCTCTGTAATTATGAACCCTGTAGTGCAAGATATAGATATTTATATACGATAATGGCATCTAATCTCTTTACCGAGAGTACACCGTGTCTCATTTTATACCCCTCAATGCTTGAAGCAAAGCTTGAAGGGATCATATTGCAGGTGAATAGATCTGATAGGAATTATTACTCAAAAAGTGAAACACCCTGAATAAGTCAATAAGGAAAAAAACACTATAACAAGTGAAGCTCAACCAGTAGTACTGCATGGGGAAGTGGTATAGGTGTGATGTGATTGGTGTGGAGTAGTATTGCTGGTGAAAATCAGTCACTCTTAATCAAAATGTGAGGCCAATACTGCCTTAATCCAAACATTTAAGACCCACATGGCTTCTACAACCTTCTGAATGGACTGATATGTACATATATGTACTGAATCTGCATGCCAAAGCAAATAATAGCACAATTCTCATACTAAAATTGTCTTTAGGTTACATTAGCCTCAGATGCAATGGTCCGAAAGTCTTTTAAAATCAGCTGTATGAGATTAAAATCTAAAATCTGCCCACTTCCAATGAAAATCGCAGAATCGTTCTGCTTTAAGGTAGTTTGCCAGTTTCAAACCGCAATGGAGGGTCCTCGACCTCGTCTTGCTTTTCAGCCACTTTATGAGCTGAGAGCAACGTAAAGTGTTCATAGTGATTTCATTTCAGTTTACTAAAAATGCAAATGTTTGACACAAGCTTGGCAACAAAGCTGAACACTAGTGACGTAGTAATACTCTGTTCAGGAAGCGTCATCAGGCTTCCTCAAACCTGAGAGAATTTCACTGAATCTGCTTCATCTTTTGTATCGTCGTGGAGTGAAATTCACAAAATCAAAGCAAAACATGAAGAAAACAGGACATTTCTCTTCTTTTCTTGTCAGGCAGTATGTAAAGTCTTGATGTCCTTGTCTCTTTCAAGGACAAGGGCATCATTTTTTTTTCTAGACCTGCCTTTCACAGTGTCCATTCAGTCTTTTCTGTGTAAACGTGTGTTTGTGTGGCACATTGTGAGACTCTCAATTGCTTTGGCTGTATTTTGTGCCTGTTTGAGTGTAATGTGCCTGTTGAAAATACTTGGATGTGTGTGTCAGACGGAAGGAGGGATCAGGGAGGTGTTTTTTCAGTTCTCTTCTTTTATTTCCCATCCTCATTCTTCCTGCTCTCTATGCCAGCTGCTGTCATTTGTGCGTTGCAGTTAGACAAAGGCCTCAGGGTTTGTGCCGTTGTTGATCTGGACGTAGATCTTGGGGTCTTCTTCGCGCTCCTGCTTCTCTCGGCGCAGCCGCCTGCCATAGCACAGAAGATAACTGGGAAGGCAGAATCCAAGCATGCTCAGGACCAGCAATCCCACGTTAACCTATGCAGAAAGACACAAAAGCTTGAATTTCAATTTGAAGGTGATTGAACTTAAAATTGTGTTTTTTCTGCGTATTGTGATGTACATATAAGTGAAATATATTATGAAAAAAGGGGCAGAGTTTAATGATTGGAGAAGTCTGGTCACCAGAAAGAGGTCTGTCAATTTACCAGAAGATAGAGCCCATTTCCACAATAGAATAAAAAAAAGTTAATTGCAACTTTTTACCACACAATTCTACGGCAGCGTTTTCTAATTTTCAAAATGTTATGAGAATAAAGTCGAAATTATGAAAATAAAGTTTAAATGTTTTGAGAATAAAGTCAAAATGTTTTATAATGTTACACGAATAAAGTCGAAATATTTCGAGAATAAAGTCAAAATGTTTTATAATGTTACACGAATAAAGTCAAAATGTTTCGAGAATAAAGTCAAAATTATGAAAATAAAGTTGAAATGTTTGGAGAATAAAGTCAAAATGTTATGAGAATAAAGTCGAAATTATGAAAATAAAGTTTAAATGTTTCGAGAATAAAGTCAAAATGTTATGAGAATAAAGTCGAAATGTTTCGAGAATAAAGTCGAAATGTTGCGAGAATAAAGTCGAAATGTTTTATACTGTTGCACGAATAAAGTCGAAATATTTCGAGAATAAAGTCAAAATTATGAAAAAAAGTCTAAATCTTTTGAGAATAAAGTCAAAATGTTTTGAGAATAAAGTCGAAATGTTTTAAAAATGTTACACAAATAAAGTCGAAATATTTCGAGAATAAAGTCAAAATTATGAAAATAAAGTTGAAATGTTTCGAGAATAAAGTCAAAAAGTTATGAGAATAAAGTCGAAATTATGAAAATAAAGTTGAAATGTTTCGAGAATAAAGTCGAAATGTTTTATACTGTTACACGAATAAAGTCTAAATATTTCGAGAATAAAGTCAAAATTATGAAAATAAAGTTGAAATGTTTGGAGAATAAAGTCAAAATGTTACTAGAATAAAGTCAAAATGTTTCGAGAACAAAGTCAAAATGTTTCGAGAATAAAGTCGAAATGTTTTATACTGTTACACGAATAAAGTCTAAATATTTCGAGAATAAAGTCAAAATTCTGAAAATAAAGTTGAAATGTTTGGAGAATAAAGTCAAAATGTTTCGAGAACAAAGTCAAAATTATGAAAATGAAGTCGAAATGTTTCGAGAATAAAGTCGAAATATTTAGAGAATAAAATCAAAATTACAAAAATAAAGTCGAAATGTTTTGAGAATAAAATCAAAATGTTAAGAGATAAAATGTTACAAGGATAAAGTTGAAATGTTTCGAAATTACGAGAATAAAGTAAAAATTATGAGAATAAAGTCAAAATGTTTAGAGAATAAAGTAGATATTACAAGAATAAAGTTTAAATGTTTCGAGAATAAAGTCGCAGCTTTTAAAATCAGTTTTATAGCGAAACACAAATATAGCGAAACACTGCTTAATCTGAGTGTCACGCCACATTAAAGAGCGAAACAAAAAGAGAAAAACACATTATTGTAATAGACATATTGTTTGTATTACGCTATAGAAATTACATATTTTGAAAGCTGTCCAGGCCATTTGTATGTGCAATAGGCTAAAATATACTCTCAAAATATTTTATTAGATACTTTAATCTCGTAATTGCTACTTTGATACCTTTTTTATTGTGTGGCAGGAACAGAAAACTCAGAATATAAAGTTCTGAAAAAAAAAAAACCCTCAAAACTGAACAGTAAATGTGTTTTTAAAGAAGTCTTCTGCTCATCAAGCCTGTATGTATTTAAGCCAAAGTACAGCAAAAACAATAAAATTTTGAAATAATTTTACTATTTTAAAGTAACTGTTTTCTATTTGAATATATTTTAAAATGTAATTTATTCCTGATTTCAAAGACAATTTTTCGCATTATTACTCCAGTCACACGATACTTCAGAAATCATTCAAATATTCAGATTTGCAGTGCAAAACACATTTATGATTATTATTTTGTTGAAAACAGCTGAGTACAATGTTTTTCAGGTTTCTTTGATGAATAGAAAACTCAGAATTTTTATTCCTTATCCGTATTACAGACTGTCTGCTCACCCAGAGTGGATCTCCATCCAGTGGACCCATCATGGCCATGAAGAGAGGCTGTTGCAACAATGCGAAAAGTGCGCTAATGAGGGACTGCATTCCTGTCAGACTGCCGAACTGAGAAGACGGATACCTGCACCCATAAAAACCCCCATTGTTCTTTAACCATGATCAAAAGCAACACCAATCAACACCCAAAACACAAAGCCATACTCACACAGCTGCGTACAAGCCGCCAACCGCAGAGTGGATGAAGCCTCTCACAATGGTGTGCAAAACAAAAGACAAAATCTAGGAGGAAAACAAGAAACCAAGGTTACTCAGTTCATCCCCAAAGCAAAAATAACCCTACTTTTGGTAATGCATAAATAATGACTAGCAAGTCAGTGCTGCCACTAAGGGGTGCTGTTGTGCTATTGCATCCCAATGCATCCGCTGCAGTGACATGTGAGTGCCTCTGCACCACTTTCTCTCCCATTGGGTACTTTATCGTCCTGCAGGCAACAAGACTGATGTTTTGCACTCAGTTACCTGTAGATGAAGATTGGGCACCAGGCAGATCACCCCAAAGCCAACCAGCAGCAAATTAGTGAAGATGAACGCGCGGGTGGCGTTGCTGATCTTCTGGATCTGTTTGTCACGTTTCTTTGGCTGAGTGGGATCCCTGAAGGGAAACCCCATAAGTGCATTACACAGATGCGATGCCACATTAAACTTGTAATCAAATAATAATTACGGGTTGGACTGGATGGCGGTAAGTGTCAAAATGATGCATTAGGCAGCATAATGGTTTATTGTTGGACTCACTTTGCGACTTGTTTCTCATTTTCGTCTTCACACTCTTTTAGCTTCCAATCCATAACATAACCAATCACAGGGGCCGTCAAGAGACACAGCAACTGTAGCACCCCGAAGATAGATGTGTATGTGCTCACTGAAAGAGAAATAAAGTTGGGTTTTAACATTGTTTTAAAGGTCACTACACCAAAAAGAGGTTCATTCGGACAAAAAAATGATGGCAAATTTGATAATGTGCTACTGTAGTGCAGATATTTTTATAAACATACAGTTGAGTTCAAAAGTTATTGAGGACTGAGGACAACTGAGGTACTTATATGCAACTATTACAGAAGGTTCAAAGGGGCAGGGGGTGAAAACTTTTGAACAGAATGAAGATTTTTCTCATTTTGCCTAAATATCATATTTTTTCATTTAGTACTGCCCTTTAGAAGCTATAGAAGATATGTACATGTTTCCCAGAAGACAAAAAAAGGTTAATTTACCTTGATTCTCAAAGTCAAAATGTCTTCAAAATTTTCAAAATTATGAAAAACCAAAGAATTTGTGGGACCTGAAGGATTTTCTTTTGAAGAACACTGGGCAGTTTAACTGTTCAGGACAAACAAGGGACTCAAAAACCCCCACAAAAAAACAGCCGTGGATCAAGATCAAATTTTGCAAGGTGTATGTAAACTTTTGAGCTCAACTGTAAACCTGGACAAAATTCTAAAAACCAAAATGTATCAGTATAGCGTAAGATTGAACAATGAAATTTATTAACACTTAAACATATGTGACCCTGGACCACAAAACCAGTCATAAGGTTAAATTTTACAAAACTGAGATATATACATCATATGAAAGCTCAATAAATAAGCTTTCTATTGATGTATGGTTTGTTAGGATAGGACAATATTTGGCCGAGATACATCTATTTGAAAATCTGAAATCTAAGAGTGCAAAAAATCAAAATACTGAGAAAATCACCTTTAAAGTTGTCCAAATTAAGTTCTTAGCAATGCATATAATCAAAAATTACATTTTGATAGGTTTACAGTAGGAATTTTACAAAAAAAATCTTAATGTAACATGATCTTTACTTAATTTCCTAATGATTTTTGACATAAAAGAAAAATCAATAATTTTGACCCATACAATGTATTTTTGGCTATTGCTACAAATATACCCCAGCGACTTAAGACTGGTTTTGTGGTCCAGGGTCACATATTTGTCTCATGTATAAAATCATAAATTTACAGCATATAGAAATGGAAAAGGTACCCATTTCATAGAACGACTTGTGACTTGTTTCTTTGAAGGTTAGGTGGACAGATGAATGATTTGGATGGACATTATACTGAGACGCATCACGTCAATCTCTAACCAACAAGGGCCGGGGTTCATGCTTTTACATGACAACATGAATCAATGTCAAATAAAGGTGGAGGAGGAAGGAGGGAGGAAGGAGCTTGGTGGGGGGTAGGGTGAGAGGAGTGAGTCAAAAATGCATCTCATTTTGCCTGTAGTCTTACCCATTTCCATCCTCTCCACTGAAAAAACACACCAAGCAGCACGACAGAGAGTGCAAACAGAGGACAAAAGACAGACAGCAAGGAATTAGCAATGTGAACCTGCTGTGGCCATCCGACTACATATTAAACACATGATTAACAGCGTTAGGCAGCCAATCACTGCATGTAGCATCAGAGAACATTTACAAAGGAAGCTGTAAGAGGAATAGACTAGAGCGCAACAGTGCTTTTTAGCAGTTTTTTTTCCATTAATTTTCTCCATAGGCATTAAAGAGTTCTAAGCCATGAATGTTCTAAAAATAAGCTATGATTAGATTATAAAAATTACCACTTTCAAATGTTGATTCTTAATACTGTGTTGTTACCTGAATGATCCACAGCTGTTTTTTTTTTTTGTTTTTTTTGTTTTTTAGTGATAGTTGTTCATGAGTCACATATTTGTCCTGAACAGTTAAACTGCCAGCTGTTCTTCAGAAAAATCCTTTAGGTCCAACAGATTGTTTGGTTTTTCAGCATTTTTGTGAATTTCAACCCTATCCAACAATTCAAACAACTGAATGATTTTTGAGATCTCTCTTTTCACACTGAGGACAACTGAGGGACAACTATATTGATGCTGCAGATTTTTTTTTACATCTTCATTCTGATCAAAAGCTTTCACCCCCGACTCTTAATGCATCGTGTTTCCTTCTAATGCATCAGTGAGCATTTGGACCTTCTGTAATAGTTGCATATGAGTCCCTCAGTTGTCCTTAGTGAAAAAAAATGGATCTCAAAATCATACAGTCATTGTTGGAAAGGGTTCAAATACACAAAAATGCTGAAAAACAACAGAATTTGTGAGACCTGAAGGATATTTTTTAAAGAACAGCGGGCAGTTTAACTGTTCAGGACAAACAAGGTACTCATGAACAACTCACAGTGGATCATTCAGTTAACAGCACAGTTTTAAGAATCAAGTGTATGTAAACTTTTGAAAGGGGTCATAAACATCTTTTATGTGAAATATCTTATTCAGGTCAGTACTAAATAAAACATAACATACATTTTGTATGATCCCTCTTATTTTGGTAAAATAATTAATATGTGAGTACGTGTATGTACACTTTTAACTTCATCTGTATATATTTGGTCTTCAAATCTGATTGACTGAGAACCTTTGAGAGCCAGCCGTGCAATATTCTAGTAATAACAGAACTCCAACCATTTCGTTTCACCGTTTCACTTCACTTCAAGTATTTCTCACAGTGAATGTCATGGCAATATTGCTCATATATGTTATCAAAAATAAAATTCTCTATGGAGAAAGCAAATGGAACCTTTACTTCTGGAAACCAGCTGCTGCTCTCTGCTCCATAGATGACATTCAGCGTTTGAGCAACAGAAACAGCTAATAGCCTGAAGCATCAGACAACCTGTTAGGCAGCATGTTGTGAGTATTTGTCGAACACGCATACCTTTGTTTAGGTCTCCATCAGCAAGGGACTCCAGAATGTTGTTCATGGCCCCCATGTAGAAGATGAGACGGAGCTGAGTCACACACATTGTGATGAGGCTGAGCATAAATATGGGACTAAAGATGCTGCGCATGAAGGACTGGGCTGAAAAACACATTTAATAAAACTATTGTCAAAAACTATTCATTATAGAAAATTTCATAGTTCAAAATTTCATAGTTCACTGTAGGGGTGGGTGATATACCGGTAGACACAATTAACTGGTAGAAATTTGTCAACCGGTAGAAATTTCCGATCGCCTCTATCGCGGTTACAAGCTCACATGACATTGCTGTGCTACGTGGTCACGAAAACGTATCATTTGCATGCGTTTTTAAGCATTGTGGTTTAAAAACAAGTGATTTTAAGCCATTGAAACGCAATAAGCAGCGAAAGAGAACTCATTTCACTATATGCACACTGTCTGAGCGCATATAGCACGGGGCTATTGATGGACTTATTTTTGCCGCTGTATAGGCCTTCAACGGTTAAATGCCCATCTGTTAAAGAATCCTTGTAAACACAGTAATTTAAGTCAGCAATTAATTTAAGTCAGTAATTTAAACAGCTTAGAAAGATAACACACGTGTAACAGTATATTGTTTGTTTTTATTTTTTTTTAGTTATGTGTTATAGTATTAGTTATGTGTGATTGTAACACTGGTGACAGTAATTATGAAATTGCTATAGTATTAAACATTTCGATATCATAAAGACCTTATTTATAGCAAAAATAACTGTATTTTGATATATACTGTTACCGTGAAATAAAATTACTCATATCATACCCCTTGTACACTGTTGTTGGATGCCTAGTGCCTTCAAATATGCATCAATTCTTACTGCCATGCCATTTCCAAAAGCATCTTTCCATGGAAAACCACTGTGAACTTGGTCATCTCAATTTAAGCAGAATGCTTCAGTGCTTTTAAAATGGCAATGTAGGGTCGACAGGGTTCTGTTTACATGGAAAATAATTCTGCAGGTGTTTGGACAGCCAGGCAACTCTTCAATGCCTGGCACAGTAACACAGAGGCCAGGGGGGTCTGGCTATGTTAATAATCCCCTAATTCGAGTGCCATAAATGCAACGACCAGCACTAGAGAGACCTTTACAGTCCCCGTTTCCTGGTACATTTGGAATCTGATGTTAATGCACCTGATATGCTCTGGAACACATGTGCGCACAAACAAACTACCTCATTATTTGTCTTAGTACACAAACATTCACACACTTTTCCAGCCGTGGGCAATGAATCAGACAGTAATTGACTGCGGTAATGGAAACACAGGGTGGTGAAGGCATTAGCGCTCTATGGATGACAGTTAGACGGGATCAGCATCAGTCTCTCTCCTTCTCAAACTCCAGCTGAGTCTCTAAAACAGCTCTACGGTGCTATCTACCCTCTCCCTCGCCACCTTTTTCACCCCTGCCAATTTTAGCCCCAGACGTACGCCAATGCCATGGGTCCTCAGGGAACGCGGTCTGAAACGATTGCACGCTCCGTTTACTACAAAAGAGCCCAACCGGGAACCCCTGTCGAGGGCTGCAGAACGCCGGTGGGGAGTGAGTGCACTTTTGCAGTATTCTGACAAGTTTGAGGTGAATTTGGAATAATTGCACGGCACAGATTTGGGTTAGTAGAAGCAAAGTGCAAACACAGCGTGTTGTCTGCAGCCTCAAGTGGTTTGGCAACCTCTAGATGTCAGAAACCGGGCGTATGGCTAATGAAGGAATCCCTATGCTCAATAAAGAGGACCGTTCATTAACACCGCCCCCTGTCTGCTCGAATATTCCCTGCATGTCTGGACAGCAAGGGGCGCGCAATGGGGGGGAAGATGCTGTACAATGGCGAGAGCCAAGTCTCTCTGTGTTCTGTCCAGTTCTTTCTGAAATATGCATGAATTTGGGATTACATAAGTCACTTCAATTTGATGAACAGGACTTAAAACAATGGAAATAAATGAGATCTGCTAATCCAATTACCACTATTCTGCCTTCATGATTAAGGGGATAGATCACCCAAAAAGGAAAATGTTGTCATTAATAACTCACCCTCATGTCGTTCCAAACCTGTAAGACCGTTCATCTTCAGAAAACAAATTAAGATATTTTTGATAAAATCCAAGAGCCTTTTGACCCTGCATAAACAGCAACACAACTGACATGTTCAAGACCCAGAAAGGTAGTAAGGACATCAATAAATTAGTCCATGTGACATCAGTAGGTATGTTTCCATTACAAATGTTTTATAAATGTCGATAAAAAACTGTTGCGAAATGACGGTGTTATGCGACTGAAACGTAATTTTTTTCCTTTTGCGATGAGGTCGAAGCCAGGCAATTGTAGAAAACGTAGCCGTCTATCTTTGCAGAAGCAGCACGGAGAGCCGCTTCTAAAACTGGTATAAACACAAGCATTGCCTAGAGTGGCCGCGATCAGCTCCGCAGACTTGTGCAGTGAAAAAAGAAAGCCCATTATTCAAGCATTGTGTAGTGGCCAAATATGAGTTGTTTTTTTGAGGTTAGCCTATAAAAGGCAACATTAAAGAATGATCATGCAACTTTTCTGTACGCAAGGTGACCTGTAAATGCGAAAAAGCTGTTTCAATTGTTTTGCGAAATATTCCTTTTTCGAACTGCCTGAAAAACCACCTCATGTGAGCACAAAAACTTTTTTGCGTTATATGGGAGTTTTTGTGAAATTGACGTGTTTTCATTAGGTGTATTTTCAATTCGCAGTTTGAAGGGTAATGGAAACGCAGCTAGTGGTTCGACCTTAATTTTATGAAGCTACGAGAATACTTTTTGTGCACAAAGAAAACAAAAATAACAAATTGATTCAATAATTTCTTCTCTTCCGTATCAGTCGTCCACATGCATTTATGGTAGTACCACGACGCCAGTCAGCGTTCTGACAAAATTGTTGAATAAAGTCATTATTTTTAAAAAGTATTTCTGGGCCATAAAATATGTCAGTTGCATTGCTGTCTATGCAGGATCAGAAATCTCTTGGATTTCATCAAAAATATCTCAATTTGTGTATCAAAGATGAACGAAGGTCTCTTAACTTTTCTTTGTGTTAAATTTCTTAAAACCTAGGTTTCAAGGTTCTAGTTTTTAAAAAAAAACTAGATTTTAAATGCGGTTTCTGATTGTTTAGATCATCAGAATTAACTCCGGTAAATACAAAATATGTCAGTAAGAACAATACTCACATTCCTCCTCAGACTTGCACTGGACCTCCAGATCGAGGGTTGACAAGCAGAGTTTATTGCCCTCTTTTGCGGCCAGCTGTTGTGGATTGTTCTTCATTGAGTTGCCAACACTCAACCTCCGACCAACGGTGGTCACCTGCCTGTAAAACTGTTTCCCTGTGATCTTATGGTCAAAGCCCAGCCAGCTGAACTTGATCTTCACACTGTCAAAGAGACAAGTTTGAGCATGAGATAGACAATATGTCAATTACGTTCCATCGAAACCTTCATTTAATGGACACAGCAAACAAAATCACGGTACAAACACACTGAACTACATACGTGTAATCCATGTCCTCGGGTCCTGGGAAGGGCTCGAGTGGCCAGTTGAAGAAACAGTTGATGAAGACCAGACCGGCACAGCCAGCCCACACCAGAAGAATGGTGATGAAGGCAACACCAATGTCGTAGATCACCTGACAGAGCAACAATCATCATTATTATAACTGATTTAAGCTTATTAAATAAATCTAATCTGGAATCCAGATTTACCTTTATCCCTGGGAAGGTGACAGCGGATGAGGCATATGAGCCAATCATGAATGCAATGAAAGTTGAACGGAGATCACCAAACATGTTGGGAAGCTACGGAAGACACAAACAGGGCATATCATTAAAAAAATGTGCTTACTTGGGCTTAGCACCCATCATGAGTATGAAAAGCAAATATGTTTATCTGCATATTGTGAACATTATATGAGCCATGAGCAAAACAAACACAAATAACTTGTAACAGGATCCGCTGTAAATGACAAAACATGTCAGTTCTAGCAGAAGGTATGAAGGTAAACATTACATCACGGTAACAGTGATATACTCTGGTGGGAGCAGAACGTGGGTGGGGGGACATGGTTTGAAAGGCAACTGCATGCCGGGAATATTTTTAGCAGCGAGAGAAAGTGTGAGGGACACTGGAGAAGCTTGCATAATGCTGCTGCTGCTGCTGCTGCCTTTGAGCTGGGCGGAGGAGTACGGCACTGGCTGTTCCAAACTGCACTGTCAGGGTAAACAACTGTCAGACGCCACCGAGAAAACACAGAGGAAGGAAGAGAGCCTGAACGCCCAAGATAGAGAACGACAGGGAATGTGAGAATGAAATGGGGCAGAGAGAGCAACAGGGTATTTTTCAATGTTCAATAGTTTTTTTTTTTAGGTTAGGTGTAGAGTACTGTATTGTACAGTAATTTGTATTATTTGATTAAATAATTAAATAATTATTTAAATATTTAAATATTTATTATTATTATTTATTTCAATTGTTTTATTGAAAATGTACATTTTACAATTTATCTATTCATTATTATTTTTAATTAATTCAAATTTAAATTTATCTTGGTGACAGAAACGCTGAGTTTAAACACGAATATAAATAGATAAATAACTATATACACACAAACCAAGAGACAGACATAAAAAATAGAAGTGAATAAAAAGTATACAATTAATAAATAATATAATTTAATGAATAAGTTATATATGTGACATTTTTATGATTTTTAAATTTAATTTTATTAACTTATTTTTTATTTTATTTAATTGTAATCTTTTTTGCGTTGTTGTAAGTTTTTACATTTATTTGTTATTAATTTAATTAATATTAAATTAATGTATTAATTAATTATTTGATTATTTTTATTATTATATATTTTTTTTTTTTTTTTTTTTACTTTATTTTTTTGACAAATTTTCAGTTTTCATGTACATTTTGCGTAAACAGGAATATATATTAAGAAAGTCACAATCACAACAAAAAAAAAAAGGATAACAATTAACAACAACAATCACCTGTGGTCTTACAAGAAAAACAGAAAACATTTGTTTCAGGTTGGGATTAAGTTGCAATGTGGGAGTAGCCATTGCTTGTTTGAAGTAAATAACAATCCCATTTTCTCCAATAATTTTCCCCTTTACCTTTCTGTAATCGGAGAGAGAAGGTCATTTTTTCCATGAAACATATTTGACTGACAATACTTAAAAGAAGGTCCATAGTGGGGGGGGTTCTCTTTAGCCAACATTTAGTAACTGCTTTTTTGCAAGCAACTAAAAAAATCTTCAGGAGATAAACGTCACTCTTATTCAAACCCTCAGGAGTAACCCCTAAAAACATAATGGGAAATGACACGTCTATGTTAAAACCTATAATCTCAGACATTAATTGTCCCGCCCTGCCCCAAAAACACTGAATATGCGGACATAACCAAAAAATGTGGGCTGCATCAGCTTGTACAGAACCACACTCCCTCCAGCAAGGATACTGTCTCCCAGAGAACTTACATTTTTGCATGGGGGTTATAAAAAATCTAATCAGACATTTCCAACCAAAATCTCTCCAGTTCAATGAGTGAGTACTGGAACACTGAGTTTTCCATGCATGAAGCCAAATGTCCTCTGGTATTTCCATTCCCATGTCTTTCTCCCATCTCTGTCTAACATAATCTGTTGAGTTTTTATTCATTGAAGAGATGGCACCATACAATTTGCCTACAACCCCTTTGATATTTTCACCCTTATATGCACCTATAAATATCTGGATTAATTTAGAAAAATCACCCTCATTAGAGCTTCTGATCTCTGTCCAAAAAAAATGCCGTACCTGTAGGTACCGATAAAAGTCTTGCCTATTTAGAGCAAAGTTCTGACATAGATTCTGAAAACTATCCAGGTCCCTGTTTGATATAATTTTGCAAAGGGCAGTTATACCATGGGAGATCCAAATCTTATATCTATGGTCAATCAGAGCTGGAGTAAAGTGTGGATCATAGGCCGGCCAGCCCAATACTTTAACCTCCGTTTGAAGCTTAAAACGTTTAACCACCTCCTTCCACATTCTGACTGAGTGGCTCACACACTGATTCCTTACATGAAATATATCATTTACCTGCTCTAAACATCCTAGAACTGATTGTATAGGGGTGTCCATCAAAGACAATTCTATATCCTTCCATTTTGCTGTATAGTTAGGACAACACCACAGAACCAATGGTCTCAACTGTGCCGCCAGCTGGTAGTCCCTCAGGCACGGTAGTGCCATACCACCCACTTCCCTTGGTAATTGCAGAGCTGTGTATCTTACTCTGGGTCTCCCATTATTCCATATAAATCTAGATATTTTTTTGTCCCACTCTCTAAATTGTTTACGAGGGATCCCAACTGGCAGCGCAGTAAATAGGTACAATAATTTGGGTAATATGTTCATCTTGATAGCTCTTATCCTGCTACCCATATCTAGGGGGAGCAAGGTCCATCTGTCCAAATCTCTGTACATTTTCTGGTTTAATATGGTATAATTTAGAGTATACAAAGTGGATAAGTCCTTTGGTAAATATATGCCCAGATACTGAATATGTGGTAAATTCCAATTAAAATTATACTTATTTATTAATTCTTGTGTGGGTACAAAATTTAGTGTCAAAGCCTGAGTTTTATGAACATTGAGTGTATATCCTGAATAACTCCCATATAACTTTAGGGTGTCCATCAACAAAGGCACTCCTAAGCTTGGGTTTTGTAATGTCACCAGTACATCGTCTGCATACAAACAGATTTTATATTCTACTCCTCCTATAACAATTCCCTCTAACCCATCATCCTGTCTTATCATTTGAGCCAACGGTTCTATAAAGAGATTAAAAAGGGAAGGACTGATGGGGCAGCCCTGTCTACATCCTCGTTTTAACACTATTGAATTAGACAGGCTTCCATTTATCTTTATCATGGCTGTTGGTGTTGAGTATATTGTCTTTATACATTGTATAAATTTTTTACTAAAGCCGAATCTATCCATTACTTGATAAAGAAATTCCCAGCCAACGGAATCAAAAGCCTTCTCAGCATCTAGGCTGAGAAGGATTGCATTATTTTTCCTTTTATTAATACAGTCAATAATATGCAGGGATCTGCGAATATTGTCATGGGTTTGCCTCTCCCTGACAAACCCAGTTTGGTCTGAATCTATCAGGGATGGCATTATCTTTTCCATCCTCTTTGACAAAATTGATGTAAACAGTTTATAGTCCGAATTCAATACACTTATTGGCCTATATGATTTGCAGTCAAGCTTGTCCTTACCCTCCTTTAGAATTACAGAGATATAGGCTTCCCCCCATGATGGGGGGAGAGACCCTCCTACCATAATATGGTTAAAACAAGATACAAGCAGAGGAAGTAGTGGCTCCCTCAATGACTTATACCATTCCGGTGGGAATCCATCCGTACCTGGCGATTTACCAGATTTAAGAGAGGTAATTGTCTTATCTATTTCCTCCATTGAGATCTCTGAAGTGAGTTCTTCATTATGCACTTTTCCTAGGGTGGGAAGATTTAACGAATTTAAGAACTGTTCAATTTCTTGCCTATTTGCACTCTCAGGTTGGGTGTATAGTAATCTATAGTATGTTTCAAATGATTTTTGAATTCCCTCCAAATTTGTGGTAACTATGTTTGACGTAGGGTCTCTAATTTTATATATTGCCCTTTCTGCCTGCTGCCTACGTAGCCTCCAGGCTAACACTTTAGTTGCTTTTGGACCTGCTTCATAGAACCGCTGCTTCATAAAACGTATTTTTTTTTCAACTTCCTCACTGTGTATTTTGTCAATTTCCTGTTTTATAGGTCTCATTTGTAAAAGGACAGAGGGATCTTTTGTGGAGCTGTGAAACAGCTCTAACTCTCTAAGTTTTGTTTCTAGATCAGACAACTTTTTAGCTTTTAACTTTTTTTGTAAAGATGTGTAAACTATGATTTTCCCCCTAATAAAAGCTTTTGCTGTGTCCCACAATATAACTGGATTTACTTCTCCATTATCATTGAGTTCCAGAAATATCTTCAATTCTTCTTTCATTTTGGTTTTAAATATATCACTGTTTAACAGACTAGTATTTAGCCTCCATACAGTTTTTTTAGGGGCGTGATCGAGATGTAACTTTAAATATAATCCAGAATGATCAGAAAGATCCCTCTGGCCTATTCTACATTCCTTAATCCTATGCCGATCTTTGCCAAACATGAGAAAATAATCTATTCTAGAAAAGGTGTTATGACGGGCCGAGTAAAAAGTAAAATCCTGATCTGTACCATTGACATCTCGCCAAATATCTATTAAACCCAAGTCACGCATCATATTTCCCACCATAATCTCAGAGGGAGACCTTTTCCTTCCTCCACTGCTTGCATCCAGCCTAGGATTTAGTAATATATTTAGATCTCCTGCACATATGAGAGTACCACTTGTTTCATTTACTATTAAATCAAAAATCTTCCTGAAAAAAGCTGTATTGCTCCCAGGCGGGGCATACACATTTAATAATGTAACATCCTTATGTTCAAGTTTACCTTTAACTAGAATATATCTGCCAGCTTTGTCCTTTATTTCTGAGACTAGTTCAAAACAAACTGAGTTCGGTATTAAGATTGCGACTCCCCTTTTCTTACCATCTTTGCATGAAGAGTAGAAAGTATTACGAAAACCCCGGTTCTTAAGTTTTTCATGCTCATCGGTAGATAAATGGGTCTCTTGCCAGAATGCCATATTAATTTTCTCTTTCTTTAATTTTGAGATAAGTTTACTCCTTTTTATGGGATTGTTTAGCCCATTTACATTTAGGGATAAAATATTATAAAACTGAAAAAACATTTTTCTCTGTTTAAAGAAAAACCTGCACCCAACCCATCCTTAAAACCAGACCACAAGTAATAATATATGTAAATAGGAACAAATGAACACACATAACTTTCATACACTTCTAAGTAAATTTCAAAACTGAACTTCCAAACAAGAGGATACATTTTCTCCTCTAGCGACAATGAGGGGGAGTGGCCACTAGGTGGGGCCCCTCATTCGCGAACAAAAAAAGAAAAGGAAATGTATTAGTGAGTACCTAGAAAAATTAGTTGTGGCACAAACTGCATTGCTTGCATCAGCCCTTCTTACTAGCCAATCGTATTGAAGAGGTCAAATTATCAAAAGTAACATAATAACATTCTGTCCAGTTCGTGTGAGTAACGTTACCTATATTGAAAGAGGGTGATACTATTTAAATTCCCATCGTCTTGACTTATTCTGTCTGGCCTGAGATGTTAAACACCAATCAGTTCTCTTCAGTCAGGTTCTCATTATGCTTCCTCTCGAAACCTCTGAGTTTCTCTCGGATACATTCCCGAAACTCAGGCGATCTCCCCCCTCGGCGCTTACGAGATACACTCCACGGGAGAAGTCCCGTGATGTCCTCCTCCGTGACTCCTATCGTCTTACTCGGCTGAATTGGACCTATCGCGATACCTCTTTTGGTCAGATCCTCCGCTGCTTCGAAAGCGTTGTTGTAGGTGACGATACCTGAATCCAAGTGCACACGCATCTTAGACAGTGGTGTTTGAAAACGGATTTTTTTATCCCGGAGCGCTCTTTTGATTGGGGCATATTCCTTTCTCTTTTGTTGCACCTCTTCGGCGTAGTCATGATCAAAGTACACCCTTTTTCCCTCCATCAAGATTTTCTTCTTCCATGCTGTGTGCAGGATTTTTTCTTTCATTGTAAATTGTAGGAACCGGACAACGATTGAACGCGGAGGCATCCCCGCGGGGGGCTTAGGGATCAGTGCTCTATGGGCCCTTTCGATACCGAGGTCATCCCCCTGATTCAACTCCAACAGATCCCCCAGTTCTGTTTTAATTAAGTTCTCAATGAAGCAGGACATAGATGAGCCCTCTGCATTCTCAGACACCCCGTATATTCGAATATTATTACGGCGCGAACGGCCTTCCAAATCCGACAGCTTTGACTGAAGTGTTCTTTGGTTACGGAGAAGTTGTAATAGGGTGTCTTTAACGCCAATGTCCCACCTTTCCGACTCCGCCGTGCTTCGCTCCAGATCGTCCACGCGACGAGCAGTTTCCTCCATTTGGACACTAACGTCTTGAAATTTTTGGTTTATTTCGGTCGTCATCTCATCCAACTGTTCTTTTAAGTCCTGCCGAAGGGTCACTCGGAAATCAGAAAGTTCTTTTTTCATTTCCGACTTCCAGTCGATCATACCTTTAGTCATGGCTTCGCTCACTGCTTTGCGTATAGAGCTAAGCGCGGCCGCCGAGCCATCGTCTTCTTCAATGTCGCCATCTTTCCTTAGACCGACTTTGTTGGCGAGCTCCCTCTGCCCCTTCTCAACTTCTTTCTCTCTAGTGCCTCTTGAACTTGACCTCATTTTAAATGTTGATCCCCGTTCTTTTCCCTTCAATTTAACTTCTGCAATAAAGAACTAACGCACTTGAATTCCGGGGATTGTATTTGGCCGATGTCAGAGCTAAATTTTATGCTGCCATTCTCACTTACGCGCCACCGGAAGTCCCCGTAGACAAGAAGTTTTAATCTAACTGGCTATGGTTTGGTTGAATGGTTTCTCTGATTAATTTATGTATTGAATATTGTCAAAAGCTGATAAATTTCTAAATCCACCCCTAATCATAACATAAAAAGATCTGTGCCTGGATTATGTGGGTTTTTTGGCTTCTTTCTCTTTAGGTTGTCAGTTTGTAACTAGAATAAGCTGTGATGTAGAGCAGATATTGATAATCAATAGATTGGACAGATGATAGAACAGCTGCAGATGTAGATCTTCAGAACATTCATTGTCCTCCAGCAGTTAGACTTCCTGCCATATGCTTGTGCTTCCTCTTTCTATTTCCCCTGCTCTGGCTTTGTCAGTCTCGCCCATGTCTTTCTTTCATTGGATCTGTCAGATCTCTGGTTACTCTAATGCTCTGTGTTTGGGAACATGATGAATATGTACACAGTGGATCCATGCACAGATCATGAATAACAGTTGCTAAACTGTGCAAATCATGCTAAATATGAGCAAATGTGTTCTATAAGTATAAACAGAGCCCTTGTGTGTGTTATCGTGGATGTGTGCTGGTAATATGGTGCTGCTCCAGTTGTAAATCCTCTTTGCTTGGCCAAGATTCAAGTATTGACTTAACACCAGATTAAACTCTCCCTTTCTCTCTCTCTCTCTCTCTGTCACCTGGTGTAAGCAGTGCATGTCGTCCCACCCAGAGCTGTCATTATGTAATGCAAAACCCAATGGAGTAATTTAACCACAGCTCATTTTTTATGTTATGTATGTACTAAAAAAATATAGAAATCTCTCATCAGCCAGTATGCTGGGCCTGAACATAACATTAATGTACTTTTGGATGTCATATGAAATCATTGTAATAAAAATCATTGTGAATAATCATAAAAAAATGGATATTCTCCATTTGAAATGTCAATTCACATTTTTTTACGTTACTAAAAACTTCCTTTTTCTCTATGCTCCGCCCACAGCTCCCGTCCCTCCCTCCCCTCACTGGGCTGGTTGCCATGGAGAGCTCATCGGTAGCGTCAGCGTCTTCAGAGGCGGGAAGCACGCGCTCGCAGGAGATCGAGGAGCTGGAGCGCTTCATCGACAGCTACGTGCTCGAGTATCAGGTGCAGGGAATCCTGAGCGACAAAAACGAAACTGACCAGGAGGTGGACAAGACCCCGTCCCACACCTCACAGGTAAAACACACACTATCCTGCCCCAAACACACCCAGTCCTTCAACCCACGGTTGAAGCAAACCCATCCCGCACCTCACAGATAAAACACACCCTCTCCTGCACCTCACGGGTAAAACACACCCCATCCCACACCAAACACACCCTATCCCACATCTCACAGGAAAAAACACACACTATCCTGCCCCAAACACACCCCGACCTTTAACACACGGTTGAAGCAAACCCATCCCGCACCTCACAGATAAAACACACCCTCTCCTGCACCTCACGGGTGAAACACACCCCATTCCGCACCAAACACACCCCATTCCGCACCAAACACACCCCATCCCGCACCTCATGGGTGAAGCACATCCCATCTCGCACATCACAGATAAAACACACCCCATCTCGCACCTCGCGGAAAAAAAACACACCCCATCCCACACAACATGGGTGACAAACGCCTAATCATGGACCTTATGGGTGAAAAACACTCTATCCCCCACCTAACACACTCCATCCTGCACCCCAAAAATGAAACAAACCCTATCCCGCACCAAACACACTTCATCCTGCAGCTCATGGGTGAAAAACACCCTACCTTACAGGTAAAACACACACTGTCTCACACCAAACACAGCCCGTCTCACAGTGAAACGCACCACCCTGTCCTGCACCTCACAGGTGAAAAACACCCTATCCTGCGCCTCACAGTCAAAAAACACCCCATCCTGCACCTCACAGGTGAAAAACACCCTATCCTGCGCCTCACAGTTAAAAAACACCCCATCCTGCACCTCACAGGTGAAAAACATCCTATCCCACACCTCACAGGTAAAACACACCCTGTCTCACACCAAACACACCCCGTCCCACACCTTACGAGTGAAACACAGCACCCTGTCCTGCACCTCACAGGTAAAAAACACCCTATCCTGCACCTCACAGTTGAAAAACACCACATCCTGCACCTCACAGGTGAAAAACATCCTATCTTATCCCACACCTCACAGGTAAAAAACACCCTATCCTGCGCCTCACAGGTAAAACACACCCTGTCTCACACCAAACACACCGCGTCCCACACCTTACGAGTGAAACACAGCACCCTGTCCTGCACCTCACAGGTAAAAAAAAAAAAAAACACCCTATCCTACACCAAAGCCAACCTGCCCCACACCTCACGGGTGAAAAACACCCTATCCTACACCTAACACACTCCATCCTGCATCTCATGGGTAAAAAACATCCTATTCCGCACCAAACACACCTCGTCCTGCAGCTCATGGGTAAAAAACGCCTTATCCCACACCAAACCCAACCTGCTCCGCACCTCCAGGGTGAAACAAACCCTATCCCGCACCAAACACACTCCATCCTGCACCTCATGGGTGAAAAACACCCGATTCCGCACCAAACACACCTCGTCCTGCATCTCACGGGTGAAAAACACCCTATCCCACTCCTTACGGGTGAAAAACACCCTATCCTACACCTAACACACTCCATCCTGCATCTCATGGGTAAAAAACATCCTATTCCGCACCAAACACACCTCGTCCTGCAGCTCATGGGTAAAAAACGCCTTATCCCACACCAAACCCAACCTGCTCCGCACCTCCAGGGTGAAACAAACCCTATCCCGCACCAAACACACTCCATCCTGCACCTCATGGGTGAAAAACACCCGATTCCGCACCAAACACACCTCGTCCTGCATCTCACGGGTGAAAAACACCCTATCCCACTCCTTACGGGTGAAAAACACCCTATCCTACACCTAACACACTCCATCCTGCATCTCATGGGTAAAAAACATCCTATTCCGCACCAAACACACCTCGTCCTGCAGCTCATGGGTAAAAAACGCCTTATCCCACACCAAACCCAACCTGCTCCGCACCTCCAGGGTGAAACAAACCCTATCCCGCACCAAACACACTCCATCCTGCACCTCATGGGTGAAAAACACCCGATTCCGCACCAAACACACCTCGTCCTGCATCTCACGGGTGAAAAACACCCTATCCCACTCCTTACGGGTGAAACACACCCTGTCCCGCACTTCACAGGTAAAAAACGCCCTATCCCACACCAAACCCAACCTACTCCGCACCTCCAGGGTGAAACAAACCCTATCCCGTACCAAACACACTCCGTCCTGCAGCTCATAGGTGAAAAACACCCTATCCCACAAAAGTTGTGTTGAGGATGATGTCCTGTGATTCTCTTTTAGCAAGTAATATTCAAAACAAAGTCAAATTTGACACTAAAGCTGTCTCTGTCTCTTTCTCTCTGTCTCTCAGTGGACAGAAGACTGCAGTGATAAGATTGACGGGAGCTGGTCGTCCTCACGGGGCAGGGGCTCGTCCAAACCAGTGAGTATTGTATGTGTGTGTGTATGTGCGTCCGATTCGTAACTCTTCTGTAACACCCTGTCCCCACCAGACACGATTGGCTCGTCAACTCATTTGTCTTCTTATAACTGATGAAGCTGTGAAAGCATCTGTTGCAGTCGCCTCCAGTGCAGAGACATCATTAGTGTTAAAATGTTCGAAAATGACTCTAGGTGTTCTGAAACAGATGTCATCATAAAACTTTACAGACAAGTATATTAATGGATGGAGACAGAGAACAAAGGAACTTCAAACTAGCCCTTGGTCCCAGTTTACAAAACTGTCCGCCCTGAATAATGTGTGAGATTAGGGTTAGAGCGTCCCAAATCATAGTTGTAAAAATAGCACATTACAGGTGTCTGGATGGCATGTTGTTTGTCAAAGTGCAGTTAGATGCTTTTTTTAAAATGAAGACACAAACATCGCACTGTATGCAAGTATTTCTAGCTCTGCTAGCTGATTGCCTGTCAGTCAGTTTCTGGTCAGCTTTCTCTTTGACCTCAAGTACTCTTGAGAGTTTTGTTAAATGAGAGATGATATACTGCATTTATTTTATTCTGTGTACAATACTGTGGAAGCTTGTTTCTACCACAAGATCTCACAACTCTGAGTTCATATCTCATATACGTGATTATCCAGACTGATGCATCACTGTGTTCTGAATGTTCCCTCATTAGTGACACTGGGGCAGACTAAAGCTGCCAGCCATATGCTTTATTTGTGTGTATATTAAATATTAAAGAGGGCACACATGAGAAGGTTAGATGCACTGTGTGCTGCATGTATGTTGTGTGTATGTGTTGTTTTCCAGTGTGTGAGAGAGCATTGTGAATTGCACAGTGACAGTATTGTGGTCTGAGGTCACATGATGCGATGAGGTCACTGAGCGTGCCTGTGAACATTCACTATGTTGACGTCATGTGTTTTGCTGCTGCACATGCTCTAAAGCATCTGATGTCTCATTTGACATACTCAACATGCATGTTATATATAGGCTTGGCACCATATTTTCTTGTGATATTACCTAATATAATGTCAGTGTGTCCTTATCAGTATAGTTTTTACTGGATATTTTTGTAGTGTTTTCTAGATTGAATTTAGTTTTAGTTATTCTCAAAGTGAGAACATGTGTTGCAGAAATAAATTTGTGCTTATTTTTGTGTTATTAAATTTATTTTGGATGCTTCACTTCCAGAATTAAAACTTCCTGACAATTCGCTCACCCCCATGTCATCCAAGATATTCATTTTTTTTCTTTCTTCAGTCGCAAAGAAATTAGGTTTTTTGAGGAAAACTTTCCATTCCAGGATTTTTCTCCATATAGTGGACTTCAATGGTGCTCAACGGATTGAAGGTTAAAAATGCAGTTTCGGTAATTTTCTTAAAAAATATAAATATTTATACACTATTGAACAATCGTTTAGCTAGATAAGACCCTTGTTCCTCGGCTGGGATTGTTTAGAGTTCTTTGAAGCTGCACTGAAACTGCTTTTTTAACCTTCAATCCATTGAGCACCATTGAAGTCCACTATATAGAGAGAAATCCTGGACTGTATTCCACAAAAAAACGTAATTTCTTTGTGACTGAAGAACGATACACATGAACATCTTGGATGACATGGGAGTAAGTAAATTATCAGGAAACCTTATTTTGGAGATGGAGTAATTTGTGCTTCCACAATTGAAGTCCTTAAAAAGTCTTCAGAGCAGAGGAGTCCTTATGAATTTAAGTAACTTAAATTTATTTATTTATTTTTTACTTTTTAAATGTAGTCTGTATATGTTGAATGATTTAGTAAATGCATCCATGTTAACCTCCAGCGTCTGAATCTGAATGAATCTTGTCTGTCTTTTAGGATGATTGGGAGCACAGCAGCAATGGCAGCACCGGTTCTAGACCCAGTTCAGGTTCTCGACAAGGTTCTGGTTCTAGATCAGGCAGCCGAGGACGTAACAACCAGTTCAGAGCCCCAGCGAAGGTAAGATAATATAGACATGCACTGATGTCATCAGGAAATTTTTTTCCATGTTTTTAAACTTTCACAATGTGTGTGTTTTAGAATGGAAACAGAGAAACTTCTTTCGACGTCCTGGGGACGGACATTTGGGCCGCAAACCTAGACTGTCATGGGTGAGATTCACACACATAGGGCTGCATGAATAATTGAAATAAATCCAAACTCGTGATATGGCTTAGTGATGATTCAATTAAATAAAAACTATATTCCTTTTGATGCGTCAGTCAGATTGTTGATATGTGTCCATATTTTCAGGGGTCAGTGAATATTTTCATCCGCTCTGGTTTTTCTGCTTGTGCTTTAGTGCTGCTGACTCACAGTCTAATTTAAACCTCGTCACAGGCTAAATTTAATTAATGAGGCCGTCACCTTCAGGCCTCTCTCTTTCTCTCACACATACTAGAGGCTAGTTCCTCTTATGTTAGATTTGAGCTGTGTGTAAACATCAGTGCTAAAGTCAGCATCAACTGTTTTCACCAGTTTGCGTTTACAAGATTAAAAATAACTGTAAAATTGTAAAATATATTTGCAATTCAAAATAGCTGTTTTCTATGAGAATCTATGTTAAAGTGTAATTTATTCCTGTGATGAAAAGCTGAATTTTTAGCATCATTACTCTAGTCTTCAGTGTCACATGATCCTTCAGAAACAATTCTAATATGCTGATTTGCTGGTCAAGCAACATTTCCGATTTTTAAGGCTTATCTTATTTAGTATTTTTGTCTTGTTTCTAGTCAACATATCTAAAAATTATTTTATTAAAATGCATTTACTAAAAAAGCAAAATGACACAAGATATTTAGTCTTGGTTTAAGCAAAATGCACTTAGTTTAGTTTTTTCCCCCCCTGGAAACAAGTAAAATGATCTGCCAGTGGGGTAAGTAAAATATTCTTAAAGCAAGAGTATTTTACATACCCCACTGGCAGATCATTTGGCTTCTTTTAAGCAAAATGCGCTTCATTTAGTCCCCCCCCCCCCCCCCCCCCGGAAACAAGACTAAGTATATTATGTAATTTTGCTTATCCAGTAAATGCATCTTAATTTAAGAATTTTTAAATATTTTGACTAGAAACAAGACAATACTAAGTGAGATAAGCTTTTTTTTTTTTGCAATAAATGTTGAAAACAGTTGTGCTGTCCAATATTTTTGTGGAAACAATGATACGTTTGATTTTTCAGGATTCCTTGATGGATAGAAAGTTCATAAGAACAGCACTTAGTTGAAATAGATATCTTTAGCAACATTATAAATGTCTTTACTGTCACTTCTGAACAATTTAATGCATCCTTGCAGAATAAAGCTATTAATTTCTTTAGAATAAAAAAACATCTATATCTTATGTAATTTTGCTTATCCAGTAAACGCATCTTAATTTAAGAATTTTTAGATATTTTGGCTAGAAACAAGACAAAAATACTAAGTAAGATAAGCCTTTTTTTGCAATAAATGTTGAAAACAGTTGTGCTGACAAATATTTTTTGTGGAAACAATGATGCATTTGATTTTTCAGGGTTCCTTGATGAATAGAAAGTTCATAAGAACATTCCTTATTTGAAATAGATATCTTTAGCAACATTATAAATGTCTTTACTGTCACTTCTGAACAATTTAATGCATCCTTGCAGAATAAAGCTGTTAATTTCTTTAGAATAAAAAACATATATCTAAATATCTTTCGTAATTTTGCTTATCCAGTAAATGCATCTTAATGTAAGAGTTTTTAGATATTTTGACTAGAAACAAGAGAAAATAAGTTAGATAAGCCTTTTTTTTTTGCAGTAAATGTTGAAAACAGTTTTAATAGTCCAGTAGTCCACTAGTTTTTGTGGAAACAATGATGCATTTGATTTTTCAGGATTCCTTGATGAATAGAAAGTAGCTGAATAGAACAGCACTTATTTGAAATAGATATCTTTAGCAACATGTCTTTACTGTCACTTCTGAACAATTTAATGCATCCTTGCAGAATAAAGCTATTAATTTCTTTAGAATAAAAAAACATCTATATCTTATGTAATTTTGCTTATCCAGTAAACGCATCTTAATTTAAGAATTTTTAGATATTTTGGCTAGAAACAAGACAAAAATACTAAGTAAGATAAGCCTTTTTTTTGCAATAAATGTTGAAGACAGTTGTGCTGACAAATATTTTTTGTGGAAACAATGATGCATTTGATTTTTCAGGGTTCCTTGATGAATAGAAAGTTCATAAGAACATTCCTTATTTGAAATAGATAAGCCTTTTTAGTCCAGTAGTCCAATAGTTTTTGTGGAAACAATGATACATTTGATTTTTCAGGATTCCTTGATGAATAGAAAGTAGCTGAATACTAGAACAGCACTTATTTGAAATAGATATCTTTAGCAACATGTCTTTACTGTCACTTCTGAACATTTTAATGCATCCTTGCAGATTAAAGCTATTCATTTCAAAATATCAAAAAAAAAAAAAATTGCCCACAAACTTTTGTATGTTATAGATTTCATAAGCCGTGTTTTAGTTTTCTCTAGATCTTTCAGTTTAGTTTGCAGAGTTACGCCACTATAATCTGTTCAGAGCTTCATATCGCCTTTCAAAACAAGCTCTGAGGGTCTTTATTTATTCCGTGGATTTTAGGAAGAAAAAGAAAAAGTGCCTGAGCTAATTAGCGTCTCCACAGAGATTTAAGCATATCAGTATGTCTCGAGTTTCAGCAGATTAGTGCAACAGTCCTGGAACAGGGAGAAATGGAAGCTTTGAATGAGCTTGTCACGTTGCATTTAATAAAGCTTTCAGCGTTTTATTTTTGGGCTACAATGTGACTTTTTAGGTTTAAGTGTAAATATACAGTAGTAAAGGATATTCCTATTGTTTGTGTATTAATGTCTATGTTCGTGTTCACAGAGGCGCTACGTGGGACATGCAGCCGGAGAAACTGGATTTCTCACAGTTTCACAGAAGGCCGTACAGAGGGACACCAAAACACCTCCCGCACATCGACAGAGAGGGGTATGACAGACAATACCTTCAATAACACTGACCTCAGGTCACACATACAGAGATGCAGTCGGAATCACTTCACAGTAATGCACTCAATGCATTTATACAAGTTTATTTAGACTGATGCTTTAATTTGAGGTAAATTTGTATGCAGATCTGCGTTTTCAGTGTTCGGTATTGTTGTGAGCTGTAATGGGGTGTGGCTGTGTGTTTATGTGGCGCTCGGCTCCTTAATGCCCTCTACTGGAGGAATGAGAAATGGATGCATTGAGAGAATTTAACCCTAAAAAAGACTACTGTGTCATATTTGATGTACATTTCTAAGGCCTCAACTTAATCAAAAATTAAAAACCTGATTGATAGTTTATAGTTTTAGCAAATAAAAAGCATTTTAGTATAATTGGACAGATGTGTCTTTGTGCTGTGAAAATGGGTTATTTTTTATAAAGGAAACGTATATGTGACCCTCGACCACAAAAGCAGTCATAAGGGTCAATTTTTTTTAAATTGAGGTTTATACATCATCCAAAAGCTGATGAAATAAGCTTTCCGTTGATGTATGGATAGGACAATATTTGGCTGAGATGCAGCTATTTGAAAATGTATAATCTGAGGGTGCAAAAAATCTAAATACTGAGAAAATCAGCTTTAAAGTTGTCCAAATGAAGTTCTTAGCAATGCATATTACTAATCAGAAATTAAGTTTTCATATATTTACAGTAGGAAATTTCAAAATATACTGATGAAACATGATCTTTACTTAATATCCTAATAATTTTTGGCATAAAAGAAAAATTTATCATTTTGACCTGTACAATGTATTTTTGGCTGCTTAAGTCCAGGGTCACATACATTGATTGTAATATTTCAAGATAAACACTTACTGGCCTGAAGTTGATTATCCATACAAACATTTTTTTAATTATTAAAGTGTGATTTTTAGATATGATCCACAGGCTTAAGAGGAGTGTTTATTTGTTCATCTCTCAATCGTCATTGGATTACATTGCATTATATGTTTGAAGCATGTACATTTTGTCTTACTGAGGCATATAATTGGAGATATAAAGTGACCATTAATTGTTTTGTTTTTTTTTTAATCATTTTTCATCACTTTTTGTCTATATGTGACCATGGACCACAAAATCTGTTTTTATTCAGAGAATTGAGATCTAAGATGAGTAAATAAGCTTTTCACTGATGTATGGTTTGTCAAGAGAGGATTATATTTGGCTGAGATACAACTATTTGAACATCTGTAATCTGAGGGTGCAAAAATCGAAACGCTTAGAAAATCGTATTTAAAGTTGTCCAAATGAAGTTCTTAGCAATGCATATTACTAATTAAAAATTCAGTTTTGATATCTTTACAGTTGGTAATTTACAAAATATCTTTATGGAACATGATCTTTACTTAATATCCTAATGATTTTTGGCATAAGAGAAAAATTAATCATTTTGACCAATACAATGTATTTTTGGCTATATAGCCATATACTGACACACATACCCATGCTACTTAAGACTACTTTAGTTTTGTGGTCCAGGGTCACATAAATATTTTTGTTTTCCTTCATATTCTCACCATGTCATACTTGATGAGCCATAAAAACCTGATGTATCAAATATTACTCCTCAAAAAAACACATTATGCCAAATCTTGTCATGTCTGTCTGTTCACAGGATGATAAAGGGCAAATTCGACGATGATGATGGTATCGACCTGGACAACATGGAGAAATTCCTGCCCAGCCTGCCGGTAAGAAATTAGCTTGAGCTTTGATTCTTCCTTAATTCTTCTGGAGTCTGTCTGCAATCAGGAAAAAGCATTTGAAGAAAAGATATGTTCTGCTGTGTGCCATTAGTGTGTAGAGAAGAGCGTCCTCTGGTGGAGAGAAGCTGGAACATGATTTATTTGAACTGATCCAACACTGACATCTAGTGGTGAAAGGATGATACGAACAGTGTGGGTGATATTACTGGACTTGGCTCTTGTAAAATGGTCATTTCTGCTCAGGATTGTGAATGGTAGACTATTGTGCTTGCATATTTTAATGCTAAATTGACTTTGTCTCCATTCCTTTTGTTCCTGTGTAAACTATAAAAGATTGTATATACTTAAAAGATTGACAAGAACAAACAACAAAATTACCAAAGATTTAAGTAAAAAATAAACTGTAAACAAAATGTGTATAGAAAATATTAATACAAAGTACATTGGTACTAAACAAAGCTGTTGATGCAGTAGTATAGATCAATTTAGAGTAGACGTCACTCTGAAACTCTGGTAATAAGTGGAGGTAAATGACTAAAATCCATGGAATAAGAGAAAAATATATATTTTTGTGCCTTTTGATGTCAAAATCGGAATGCAAACCATTTTTATAAAATACTGCCATCAAAGACACCATTTAAAGCGAAATGCAGATGTTGAAAGAGACAGGCTATGGATGAAAACTGCATAATTTTAAAGCATCATTTTGATTTAAACGATAGGTCATAATATTGATATGCTGTTCATAGAAGATGTATTGTGTTAGCCCCACAGTTACAGCATGAAATATTATTTAAATCTATTACCGTTAATATTTTTGCATTACATTTATTTATTTTATCTCACAATTCTGACTTTTTTCTTACAAATGCAAGTTTATATCTGCTAATTCTGACTTTATAACTCGATTTAACTCTAAAATATTGTTTTCTGCCACCCATAAAAAAAAAAAACGTCATCCCTGTTTTGGATCTGTAAGTTTAGTTGAATAACAGTGCCTATCACTGGGTCGGCAAAATCTTGTAATAAGTGGAGAACATCTTGAAAATGACATCTGATAATGATAATCTACTGTATATTCTTTTTTTTTTTTTTTTTAAATCTAACTATTTTGTACCGTATCCTTGTAATTCTCTAGTTGTAATTGCTGTCTTTTTCCTGGGTTTTCAGCAACCATGATGCACACGCATTCCGAATGTTTATAAACCTATAATTAGTCTATGTCAGTATGTACTTTGTCATCTTTTTTCCTCACAATACCGAATTTGCAATTATTTATTTTCTGCAATTTTGACTCCTTTTCTCACAGTTATGATTTTTTTTTTTTTTTTTTTTTTGCAATTGCAATTGCAATTGCAAGTGTATTGCTCGCAATTCTGACTTTCTTGGGTAATTGTGAGTTTAATTTCTTGCAATTCTAACTTTTTTTCTCGCAATTCTGACTTTTTTCTTCCAATTACGAGCTTATTTCTTGCAATTCCATTTTTTTCTCACAATTCTAACTTTTTTCTCACAATTGCAAGTTTATTTCCTGCAATTCTGACTATGTTCTTGCAATTACGAGCTTATTACTTGCAATTCCCATTTTTTTCTCACAATTCAGACTTTTTTCACAGTTGCAAGTTTATTTCTTTCAATTCTAAATTTTCTTGCAATTCTGACTCTTTCACTATTGCACGTTTATTTCCTGCAATCCTGACTTCTTTTCTCACAATTCTGACTTTTTTGCAATTGCGAGTGTATTGCTTGCAATTCTGACTTTCCTGCAATTGCGCGTTTAATTTCTTGCAATTCAGACTTTTTCCTCACAATTTCAAGTTTACTTCATACAATTCTGACATTATTCTCAGTTTATTTCTCACAGTTATGACTTTTTTGCATTTGCAAGTGTAATGTTTGCAATTCTGACTTTCTTGCAATTGCAAGTTTATTTTTCTGCAATTCTTACTTTGTTTCTCGCAATTCTGACTTTTTTCTTCCAATTACGAGCTAATTTCTTGCCATTTCCATTTTTTTCTTGAAATTCTGACTTTTTTTTCTTGCGATTATGAGCTTATTTCTTGCAATTCCATTTTTTTCTCACAATTCTAACTTTTTTCTCGCAATTGCGACTTTCTCGCTATTGCAAGTTTATTTCCTGCAATTCTGACTATTTTCTTGCAATTACGATCTTATTACTTGCAATTCCCATTTTTTTCTCACAATTCAGACTTTTTTTCACAATTGCAAGTTTATTTCTTTCAATTCTAAATTTTCTTGCAATTCTGACTCTTTCACTATTGCACGTTTATTTCCTGCAATCCTGACTTCTTTTCTCACAATTATGACTTCTTTGCAATTGCGAGTGTATTGCTTGCAATTCTGACTTTCCTGCAATTGCGCGTTTAATGTCTTGCGATTCAGACTCTTTCCTCACAATTTCAAGTTTACTTCACACAATTCTGACATTATTCTCAGTTTATTTCTCACAGTTAT
>NC_133374.1:17115548-17124083 GCF_049309525.1 Garra rufa
TGGTGAGCAGAAGAGATCTTTTGACTGGTAAGTTGTATATATACTGTTGATCAAACGTGTGTATGAGTGTCACCTCTGTCTGTATTTCGAGTGAAAACACTGATTTCATGCTTTTTGCGTCATATGTTTTGACTCATAAGCAATATATAGAAGTATAAAAGTATTGCACATTGGTTTGTAGCCTGTTAACTAACATGAATAAGTAAGATTTTTAAAGAAGTCTCTTCTGCTCACCAAGCCTGCATTTATTCAAATGCAGCAAAGTACAGCAAAAACACTAAAATTTTGAAATATTTTTACTATTTAAAATAACTGCTTTCTATTTGAATATATTTTAAAATGTAATTTATTTTTGTGATTCCACAGCTGAATTTTAGCATCTTTTCTCTAGTCACATGATCCTTCAGAAATCATTCTAATATTCTGATTTGTGGCTCATACAGTTTTTTATAACAGGATTCTTCGATGAATAGAACGATTTAAAGATCAGTATTTATCTGAAATAAAAAAGCTTTTGTAACATTATGCACTATACCATTCAAAATGTCATTGTTTGGGAATAAAATTATAGAAATTAATACTTTCATTTAGCAAGGCTGCTTTAAATTGATCAAAAGTGATGATAAAAACATTTATAATGTTGCAAAAGATTTCTATTTCAGATCAAAGAAACCTGAAAACAATTCTACTCAGCTGTTTTCAACATAATAATAAAAGCAGCAAATCAAAATATTAGATATAAAATATACAAAATATGAATTCTGGAGGATCATGTGACCTGCAGTAATGATGCTAAAAATTCAACTTTGAAATCACACAAATAAATTACATTTTCAAATATATTCAAATAGAAACCAGTTATTTTAAATAGTAAAAATATTTCAAAATTTGACAGTTTTGCTGTACTTTAGATCAAATAAATGCATCCTTGGTGAGCAGAAGAGACTTCTTTAAAAACATGCAAAAATCTTTCGACTGGTTGTGTGTATATATACTGTTGATCAAACATGTGTATGAGTGTCATCTCTGTCTGTATTTCAGCTGAAAACACTGATTTCATGCTTTTTGCGTCATATGTTTTGACTCGTATGTGTGTGTGTGAGAGAGATCAGTGGTCCGTCTGTGACGGGTCGGATGCTTTAGACGTGTCTAGTTCCTGCAGAACAAAAGGCCTCCAGCGGGCCAGACATAGAGCGCTCGCTCCCCTGAGCTACGTGCGGCCCAACAGGAGCAGAGAGAGAGCGAGAGAGACCTCGGCAGATCTGACACAGAACAATGAGGAGGTCAGACACCCCTCCCTTTCCTGTGATTGTCAGCCACACACACACACACACACAGAGCGCTTACCTGCTCCCTCGCTCGCTCTCTGTCGTAACGCTGGAATGAGGAGGTCAGCGAGGAAATCTTGGATGCGGATTCGTCTGTTGGGAGTTGTGGAATTTGTGGGCGGATGCTTGTTGGCCGGTTCGAGCGACTGCATGACGTGTCGTGTTACAAAACCCGGCGCTTTAGAGATAAAATACAGCAGAGAATTACAGTGTCTTGTTAGTGCATCACTAGTACAGTGACTCATAATGCAGAGATGTAGTTTTTGTTTCACGATTGAAGAGCTTGCATCTGTATGGTTGTGTGTGAGATCATGCACTGGCTCTTTACCTAATTGGGCCTGAGAGAGCCATGATGTCTGTCCCTTCGTAAAACGCTAAGAGACTCGAACCCACGTCATCTGGCAACCAGACCAACACACACACTGCAGACGGTTCTAGGAGAACGTAAAGCTTACGCTGATGTAAACACAACACACAGATCACAGTCTGACCGCATTTTGACGAGATTGTGTTCTATAAATTTTCTTTTGGGGTTTAAAGAATCATTTAAGGTAGGGCTGGTCGATTTTGGCCAAAATCATAATCACGATTATTTTTGGTCAACATTGTAATCACGATTATTTAACACGATTATGACTGGATCCAAAATTTAAAAAAAAAAAAAAACAGGGCTTTAAAAATAAAAAAAATACTGAATACTTTTATGCAAGTCTAAAGTAGTCTTTTTGGAAAGGAAAGGGGGTGAGTGAGGCCAAGTATGGTAACCCATACAAGGAATTTGTGCTCTGCATTTAACCCATCCAAGTGCACACACACAGTAGTGAACACACACACACCGTGAACACACACCCGGAGCAGTGGGCAGCCATTGCTGCGGCGCCCGGGGAGCAGTTGGGGGATCGGTGCCTTGCTCAAGGGACTCACCTCAGTCGTGGTATTGAGGGTGGAGAGAGTGCTGTACATTCACTCCCACCACCTACAATCCCTGCCGGACCTGAGACTCGAACCTGCAACCTTTGGGTTACAAGTCCGAATCTCTAACCATTAGGCCACGGCTGCCCCAATACTAGTCTAACAATACTACAGACATTGAATGTAATTATTTGAATGTAAAACAAAAAAAGCGTCTTCACTGTAAAAATTAAACGTGCTTTGTTTCTTAATAAAACTACAAAAGTCCTTCATTCAAGAGCAGTGAGTGATTTTTCTCTTTGAATTTTTACGTTTTATTCATAATAAGCACAGAGACGGCAGATGGAATATTATTTGTTGTCGCTTTAAGAGCCACACGGATCCAATCGACTGTTACACACGTATTTTCATTCTCAACTGTTTATGATCATTTAAGATGTAACTGACAAGGATTTGCATGAATAATCACCATGCACCTTTGCGTGTGTTCGACCGTTTAGGTGCACCTTGTGCTAAAAGATAACTTTAAATGTCCGTGTTCTGCTCCGTCTCTGAGCGCATACACAGAACAGCGCAAGTTTTCTTATGCACTATTAAAAACACAACATCAAAGAAACATTAAATCAAGCACATCCCGTTTTACATGATTTTGCTGATTTGCATGTTAATTAGACTTTTATTGAGGAGCGAAAGCGCACCACTGGAAAGGGGGTGGAATGGGGCACAATAATAGTTTATTGTATTTTCATGATCGCTTGAACAGTGTTGTTTTTGACAACCATCTTAGGTTTAGTCTTAGTCTTTTGGACTAAAATGCTTCTTAGTTTTAGTAAAATTTTAGTCACTTCTATATGTGATAGTTTTAGTCCAATTTTAGTCGACGAAAAGTCAAAAAGGTTTTAGTCAAAAAAATGGAAAAAAGTAGTCTTTTAACAAATTAATGTAGGTCAGTAAGTATTTTGCTGTTGGGTAGTGTCACTTATAAGTTCTGAAAATAGCAGATCTATAGTTCAACACAATGTGAGCTTCCGGATCGACTATTTTCACCAAAAATTACAATAATGAAGGAATGTTTTAGAACATAAAAGACAAACAAGGATGGAATGCTAAAACGGCTTGCCATACTAGTATAGCAAAGAGTATTTAATGCTAAAACGGCTTGCCATAGCGTCAGATACTTTTTAAGTTTTAATTGGCATGCACAATAAGCAGAAATGTCATGCATTTTAAACGTCTGACAGACCATTTTCGTCTATTCTCGTCTCGTCAACGAAAACTCACACACGTCTCGTCATGTTTTAGTCATCAACGAGCCATTTTTATCTCGTCATCGTCTCGTTATCGTCATGAAAAAAAGTGGCGTCAACGAAATGATTTCGTCATCGTTGACGAAAACAACACTGCGCTTGAAGCAGAAAGCACAAATAATTTGAGGAGTTATTCCACATTGAAAGAATGAGATCACTTCCTGAACAAAAACCCTTGTTCTTCCTTCAGTTTTCAACATAAGAAATTTTGAGAAAAACATTTCAGGAATTTTCCCCATATAGTGGACTTCTATGATGCCGCTGAGTTTGAACTTTCAAAGTGCAGTTTAAATGCAGCTTCAAAGGGCTCTATACGATCCCAGTCGAGGAATAAGGGTCTTATCTAGCAAAATAAAACAATAAACTCCACAATTTATATACTTTTAACCTCAAATGCTCGTCTTGTCTAGCTTTGCGATGCACATGCGTAATCAGTGCGCTCCGGTTCAATACAGTTAGGAAATGTCAAAAAACTTGAAATTGACCTACGTCGCTGCAGAAGACCCAGTGTTTACAAAGCTAAAATGCAAAGAAGATCAAACACCCCTTACAAAAAAGGTCAAATTTAGCGATGTAGGGCGATTTTGAAGTTGGAGGAGAAAATGAGATGGGAGTTTTTAAACATACCCTAACTGTCTTGAACTGGAATGCACAGAGTACGCATGTGTGGTTAAAAAGTCTATAAATATTAATCTATTTAAGATAATGAGTGATCGTTTTGCTAGATAAGACCCTTCTTCTTTGGCTGGGATCGTTAAGAGTCCTTTGAAGCTGCATTTATTCTGCATTTTGGAAGTTCAAACTTAGGGGCACCACACAAGTCCACTATATGGAGAGAAATCCTGAAATGTTTTCCTCAAAAAATGTTTTTCTTTATGACTGAAGAATGAAAGACGTGAACATCTTGGATGACAAGGGAGTGAGTAAATTATCTGTACATTTTTGTTCTGAAAGTGAACTAATCTTTAAAATTAAACAAGAATTTACTTCATTTAAATTAAACAAGGCTTCTACAACAGACAGAATTCAAGTTTAAATTCTTCAATTTATTTATTTTCTTTGTTTTAGTGTCTAGGAATAACCTTGACTGCTTGATTTTTGTCCAGGCGTCCAAAATCTCAAAATATCAGGGAATTTTTACATTTAAACTTAATGGAAATTAAAAATGTCAGTAGTAAATATAGATTTTTTTTTCTCTCTAGTCATGCTCGTTGAAAATCTATTTCATTGCCTAGAAATGTTCTATTTATTCTATTTTTCTGTTTGCCTGTTCTATTGTTTAGTTTTAGTAATTGTAGTACTTAAACTTAAAGTTACTACAAATCTTAAACAAAAACTTAGAAATAAATGTTTTATATAAATGCATACACTACCAGTCGAAAGGTTTTTGAACAGTAAGATTTTTAATGTTTTTAAAGAAGTCTCTTCTGCTCACCAAGCCTGCATTTATTTGATCCAAATGCAGCAAAAACATTAAATTTTTGAAATATTTTTACTATTTAAAATAACTCTTTTTCTATTTGAATATATTTTAAAATGTAATTTACTCTTATAATTTCAAAGCTAAATTTTAAGCATAATTACTCTGTTGAAAACAGCAGAGTAGATTTTTTTCAGGTTTCTTTGATGAATAGAAAGTTCAGAAGAACAGCATTTATCTGAAATAGAAATCTTTTGTAACATTATAAATGTTTCTATCATTCAATTTAAAGCATCCTTGCTCAAAAGTATTGATTTATATAATTTCTTTTCCAAAACACTCAAAGCTTTTGAATGGTATAATGTTACAAAAGCTTTTTGTTTCAAATAAATGTTGTTCTTTGGATCTTTCTATTCATCTAAGAATTCTGGAAAAAATGTACTCAACTGTTTTAAATATTGGTAATAATAATACATTTTTCTTGAGCAGCAAATCAGCATATTGGAACAATTTCTGAAGGACCATGTGACACTAAAGACTGGAGTAATAATGCTGAAAATTCAGCTTTGATCACAGAAATAAATTACATTTTAAAATATATTCAAATAGAACACAGTCATTTTAAATAGTAAAAATATTTTAATATTTGTCTTACTGTTTTTGCTGTAATTTGGATCAAATAAATGCAGGCTTGGTGAGCAGACAAGACTTCTTTAAAAGACATTAAAAATCTTACTGTTCAAAAACTTTTGACTGGCAGTGTATTTTTATTTTATTTTTAGTTTATATTTTATTTGATTTTGAAGTTTGTATTTTATTTCATCTATTTCAATGAACAAAATGTCATATAGTTAAATTAGAAATATTGGGTAAGGTTTTTTTTATCCATTACTTTTTTGAGTTCAGCTATATTTCAATGAATGAGAATTTTTTTTTTATGCAGTTTTAGATAAAAGCTGAAAAATGTCATGGGAATTTGTTGGTTAAAACAAAAAAAGGTGTGGGAACCCTAATTCTCACCCTCTCTTTTTCTCTGGAAATCTTTTGGTTGTGTGTGTGTGTGTGTGTGTGTGTGTGTGTGTGTGTGTGTGTGTGTGTGTGTGTGTGTGTGTGTGTGTGTGTATACAGTTAATATGCATCGATTGGAGTGCATCAAGTCTCTCTCTCTTTCTCCCTCTGCTTACGGTCGCATGCCAAGTGTTCGGCTCTTTGACTGATGGTTTATTGTCTTCCTCATTCCACCCGCTAGCGGCGCAGGAATTCCTGTGTCACTTTCCCTCTTGGAATTCCGCCTTATCATCCGGAATGTCGTGACACAGAGCCATGAACAGGAAAAGGGTCACGTTAATACCAGAGGTGACGGCTTCAGTCATCCTGCAATAGTCATGCTAACAAAGAGCTTTCTCTGTCCGGTGGACACTAAGTTTAGAATCACAGATCTCACACGGGACGCTCTGGCTTTGTTCGGACGGCCTGCAAATATCAGATTTTTTTGGTGTAAGTTTAAGAAGTTTAAAGAGTTTTAAAAGTTTTAAAAGATTTCCAAGTTTTTAAGTTTGAGGGTTTTCAGTCTGAAATAGTTTAAAGTTTAAAGTATTTTTAAAAGCTTAATGTTTGATAGCAAGTCGTTGGCATGTTTCTAGCATGATTACCAACAGCACAACTGTTTACAACACTGGTAATAAATCAACACATCAGAATTTTTTTTAAGGATCATGTGATACTGAAGACTGGCAAAATATAGCTTTGTATCACAGGAATAAATTACATTTTAAAACATATTCACATAGAAAACAGTTATTTTATATTGAAATAATATTTCACATTATTACAGTTTTTCTGTATTTTTGTTCAAATAAATGCAGCCTTGATGAGCAGAAGAAATGTCTTTAAAAACCATTAAAAACTTTTAGGTGCCAGTGTATATATGAAATTATATGAAATATTTAAATGCTTATTCTCAATGGAATTATTGAAATTAAATTTAGATACATTTTAAATTTAATACAATCATGCAAAAATGAAATTTCAGGGGTTTTTACTTTAAAGACAGCTGATTGAATGTAATAGTGAAGAGCTGTGGAGTCTCTCTGGCTAATCTTTGTGAAATTAGTTCCGCTCGGACTGTTTAAATCAGAGGATGTAATATTCTCTGTCACGGTTCGTCAGTGTCCTGTGACGGGAAACGTCTTCGCTCACTTCAGGTTAATGCCCGCTTTCATAATCCACAGCGTTTGAAATCCCATAACCCTCTAAAATCTTGTGCTGGGAAAGTTGATGTTGTTTTTAGTGAGGGAAGGTTTTGTCGTTTCATTGGCAGGAGTGAATGTTGAGCTCAGGTTCTGTGGGTAGATCTCGTCAGCAGAGATGGTCGTGATGATTTTAGGGATGATGTCAAGCGTAATTTAACCCACCTTGTCAAATCCAAACTCCTTTGGACCCTTAAACGATCCCTCTGACTAGAAGAGAAAGTCTTTCTGTGTGTCATATTTGGTTGATAATTAGAAATGATAAATATTGATTGTCAAAAAATGCATATTTACATTTTTAATCCCACTGAGCAAGCATACATGTTATTTTTTTTTAACTTTTATTTTATTTTACTTTTTAAATTTATTTTATTTATTTTTTTTATTTAATTTTATTTAATTTAATTTTTTTTACTTTCATTTTATTTTACTTTTTAAATTTATTTTATTTTATATATATATATATTTTCATTTTATTTATTTATATTTTTATTTTTTTTTTTATTTAATTTTATTTTTTTTTACTTTCATTTTATTTATGTTGAAATTGTATTTTATTTTATTTATCCCGTACATGGATTTTTATATGATATGGGGAGTCACAGACATTTTCTTTTAATTAAATTTTCCTTATTTTGTGCAATTTTTACTTTTTTTTTTTTATTTTATTTTATTTTGAAATTAATTTTTATTTAATGTTGTTTTTTTACTTTTGTTTTATTTTGTTTTGTTTTATTTTAGTATGTTTTATCTTCATATCATGTCGTGTTAGACATTATACACATTATATAACCATAGTTACAAATGGTCAAATTAAATGGTGTTATTTGGTACATCATGTTGCCTATATTTAATCATACTAAATCTTTGTAGAACTGTAATACCATATTAAGCAAAAATGTTACTTATTTTTATGCTTTCATTTTATTTTATTTTGAAATGTAATTATTTAATGTTATATTTTTTTACTTTTATCTTACTTTTAAAATTTATTTTATTTTATTTATTTTTGATCCTGTACATAGATTTTTTTAATGATATGGGGAGTCACAAACATGTTCTGTATTTTTTGCAATTTTTTCATTTTATTTTATTTTTTCATTTATTTTTATTTAATGTTTTTTATATATATATATATATATATATATATATATATATATATATATATATATATATATATATATATATATATATATATATATATATATATATATATATAATATATATATATATATATATATATATATATATATATTATATATATATATATATATATATATATATATATATATATTATATATATATATATATATATATAT
>NC_133374.1:17468398-17470898 GCF_049309525.1 Garra rufa
GTTGCGCCTCAGTTAAAGGTGAACCGATCCTCTCTTCCTCTTTACTAGTTAAAGGACAAACTAAACATGAATAAACATAATAAAGTATCTTGTTTCAACCGAGAAAAGACATCAATACGCACCATTTTTTAAATTCAAGTTCATCGACGTTAATCTACTCTCCTCTTCGTTTGTCAGACGAAATGCCAGATTCAACGTCGTGATTGGTCAGATCGCCTGTCAATCAAACTCCGAAGAGTCAATTAGCTTGATTAGAATTTTTGTAATTATATACAGATATATATTATTTATGTATAAACGAATAGAATAATTATGGTTTTAAATAAAAAGATATTTAATAATACATTTTTATACCATTTAAATATACAAATATTCATAGAAAATGTATTATTTATAATATAAAATATTGTACTTATAATATTATATATATATTTCTAATTTAAATTGTATCATTGTATCAATTGTAATCATTATAATAAATTATATATTAATTATATGTATACCAGTCAAAAGTTTTTAAACAGTAAGAATGCAAGCCGGCATTTATTTGATCCAAAATACAGCAAAAGCAGTACTATAGCAAAATATTTGTACTATTTAAAATAACTGCTTTCTATTTGAATATATTTCAAAATGTAATTTATTCCTGTAATTAAATCAAATTTTTCAGCATAATATGCGGATTTGCTGTTAAGAAACAGCAATATTATAGAATATTATATTTATTATTATCATCAATATTTAAAACCGTTAAGTAAATGTTATTCAGGATTCATTGATGAATAGAAAGATCCAAAAATCAGTATTTATCTGAAATAAAAAGCTTTTGTAACATTATACACTTTACAATTCAAAAGCTTGGAGTCCGTATAATTCTATAGAGAGAAATTATACAAATTATAGAAATGAATACTTTTATTTAGCAAGGAAGCTTTGAATTGATCAAAAGTGATGATAAAGACATTTATAACGGTACAAAAGATTTCTATTTCAGATAAATGCTTGTTCTTTTGAACTTTCTGTTTATCAAAGAAACCTGAAAAATTATACTCAGCTGTTTCAACATAATAATAATAATAATAATAATAATAATAATAATAATAAATATATATTTTTGGAGCAGCAAATCAGAATATTAGAATGATTTCTGAAGGATCATCAGCTTTGAAATCACAGGAATAAATAACATTTTAAATTATCTTCAAATAGAAAACAGATATTTTAAATAGCAAAAATATTTCAAAATTGTATTTTTTTCTGTACTTTGGATCAAATATATGCAGGTTTGGTGAGCAGAAGAGACTTGTTTAAAAAACATTAAAACTCTTACGTTCAAAAATTTTTTGACTGGTAGTGTGTGTATATGTATGCATACACAAACACACACACACACACACACACAGAAACATCATACATATAATTTATTTTAATTCAAAATTATTTAAACTAGTGTTAATTAAAACTTTACCTTTACATATCTTATCACAGAAAAAAGCATGACACAGAACAAAATGATATAGAGAAATCTCTTCAAAAGCAAAGCTTAATATAGTTCATCTCATTTTAACAAACAAAAATTAGTTTTAGCATTAAAACCTAAACAACTCAAAGAATGTCATGTGTAAAATAACACACAGAATAATCAATAATATTCATGAACAGCAAGCACATAAACACGTATCTGAGAAAGAAAAAAAGCAAAAGAGAGTGAGACAATATTAAAAGAAGACAGAATAAAGACAAGTTGATCAGTAAGCAGCAAGGATGTTACGGTGACACTGAGGTACAGGCTGCCATCATGCAGACAACCATTTGCATAATATTGTGTGTTGTCATCAGAGTGACGGCCGGTTCAGGCAGTTATCTGAGGGCCACTTGTTTCCCTCACGTCCGGCTCGCCTGTGCTCATCACAGCGGTGGACAGGTGGCATCCCCCAGCCCTGTGATTACTGTGTCAACGTCTTTACATGTCACCCCGCGCATGCCGTACACATCTACATATACATATAAATGTAAATGTGTCCGCCTGCTTACACGCACCTGGGTCGACAGCACTGACAGCTGGGATTGATTCGGGGCCGTCCCCCCTATGAGACATCCTAGAAATTAGCGTAATGGCCACCTCTGACACCAGGACTGACTTTCTGAACTGGGCGGCAGATGAGGAGAAAGTAAACTTTTGATATTTGTACGTTTTGATATTTCCTCCCAGGGAATTATTGACTCTGTCATTGCTATTTACTTGTTTTGTTTTTCTTCAGACAAGTGGTCATTAAAATGCCTGATTCAGCCATGGTCTTTGACGATTTGAATAACAGCACCTTCCAAAGGAAAAGCAGTCTTCTGCCAATACTTCAAGCCCCTTCAAATGATTGATTTAGAAATGAAGTGACAGCCATTCTGTGAACATGCTCTACATCGACAAATCAGTAATTGATGTTTTGTTTGTGAGGGACAGCAAAGCACCCTGAAGTCTGGAAGAAAGACTGTATATATCTCT
>NC_133374.1:17478398-17493922 GCF_049309525.1 Garra rufa
AGCCTCTACACTTAAACGTGGGTTTTGAATCATGGCTCAGATTTATGTTATCCAATGTACGTGACTGAGATGTTGCTGAGATCTACTATTTAATTTTAGAGCTATCATGACTAATGCAAATATTATAATTCTTAAATTATATATTATCAAATAATATAAAATTTTAATATAAAAGTTATTATATCAATATACACTGCCGATTTTTAATGTTTTTGTAAAGAAGTCTCTTATGCATCAAAGTTCGATTCATTTGATCAGAAAAACTGAAAAAGTAATATTATGAAATATTATTGCAATTTAAAAGAACAGTTTCCCATTTGAATATACTTTAAAATATCATTTATTTCTGTGATGCAAATCTGAATTTTCAGCATCATTACTCTAGTCTTCAGTGTCACATGATCCTTCAGAAATCATTCTAATATGCTGATTTATTATTAATGTTGGAAACAGTTGTGCTGCTTAAAAGTTTTTGGAATCTGTGATACTTTTTTCATGATTCTTTGATTATTAAAAAGAACAGCATTTATTCAAAATAGAAATATTTTCTACACATATTTTCTTCTTTACTATCCCTTTTCATCAATTTAACATGCTTGCTGAGTAAAAGTATTATTTTCTTTCAAAGAAAGAAAGAAAGAAAGAAAGAAAGAAAAAATTTACTGACCCCCAGTGACCAACTTTGAACGGTAGGGTATATTTTTACAAAAGATTTCTATTTTAAATAAATGCTGTTCTTTTTAAATGTTTTATTCATCAAAAAATCCTAAAAAAAAAAAGTATCACAGGTTCCAAAAAAGCACAAGCACAACTGTTTCCAACATTGATTGTAAATCAGCATAATATAAAGACTGGAGCAATGATGATGAATATTTAGCATTGCATCACAGAAATAAATGAAATTTTAAAGTATATTAAAATAGAAAACCACTATTTTAAATTGCAATAATATTTTCACAATATTACAGTTTTTTAAATGTATTTTTAATCAAATAAACACAGGCTTTATGAGCAGAAAAGATTTCTTTAAAAACATTAAAAATCTTAAATCTTAAACTTTTGAACGGCAGTGTATTTTTATAGAAATAATACTAAAATACTAGAACTTTACAGTTGCACCACCGTTTAAAACGTTGGGGTCAGTAGGATTTTTTTTTTTTTTTAAAGAAATAATATTTATTCAACTTTTATTCAACAAGGATGCATCAAATTGATCAAAATTGATTTACAAAGAGTTACAAAGAATTCTAATTAAAATAAATGCTTTTAAACATTCTAATTAAAAAAAAGAATCCTGAAAAAAGTATCATAGTTTCCACAAAAACATTACGCAGCACAACTGTTTTCAATATTGATAATAAGAAATATTATAATAAGAAATATTAGAATGATTTCTAAAAGATCATGTGACGTAGACTGGCGTAAAATTCAGCTTTGCCATCACAGGAATAAATTACATTTAAAAATATATTAAAATAGAAAACTGTAATAGTATGTCACAATATTACTGTTTTTACTGTAGTTTTAGTCAAATAAACGCAGCCTCGGTGAGCATTTCAAAACATCAAACATCTTACTGACCCCAAACATTTGAATAGTAGTGTGTATACGCACAAAAATAAAAACTTAAATCAAAATTTAAATAAATAAATAAAACCAAAAAATTAAATATATCAATGGATTGTGCTTGTTTCCATCATTACTAGATCAAAACCAGAATGGGAATGTGTGATTTGGCGCCATACAACAAACAAAAAGAGCTTGTGCATCTTGACAGCAGATGGGAGCTGTCGGTTGCATCACTCCCAGGAACATTCACTAGGGATGTTTAATCGGTCCAGAACCAGCAGAGAAAAGTGTAAATTCATACCCCTAACCATCTTTGATATTCAAGAGGATTACACCTTGTGTTCAAATAGAGGCAGGAGAGAATGGGTGACACAAAATGGAATTAGAGTCTGCTTAAAGGGCTGCTTCATTTATTGTTAACTTCTTCCAGTTCATTAAGCCTAATCCTTATTAGGGTGTAAGTAAAGCAGGTCTGAATGGGCTGGCCCTGGCCAAGGGGACATGTGCATCTATTGTGACTCCACAGGGTTAATCCGGCCCCTGAAGCAGGGGGTCGCGCTGGGGTCCAGTGCCTCACCAAAGGCCTGCACTCCCTAAGGGTCTCAGGCAGGTTGGGGCCCACAGAGTCCCCCTTGCCGAAGCAAACGGTAAAAAGCGTGAAGCGGCGTCCTTTGTTAATCAATCTGCCAGGCCGGACACACGCGGGGTCATGTGTGGCGCTGTTAATACAGATGTAAATGCCAATAAGGCCTCGTAATCAAGACACAAGAGGGGAAGATTGACTTTTTGTTGGGAGACATACGGGACCGTTGCCCCCGAAGAGCAAGTCCCCCAAGAGTTCAGTGGAACAGCTTGTCTATAGCAAACATAAATACAAGTCTAGTTCACAGACTTGCCTCCACGAGACTCTGAAAAACTTGCAATATTGTGAGTCAAATGAATGCGGGCATTGACGTTTAGCCCGAGAGGTCAGTAGGTGAGATAAACACAGGATCGTTCTACAATATGTGTCAATAAGAGCTGCAGAATAAAACTGAGAATGAGGATTTACATGTAAAAAGCCTAATAAGCATTGCAAAACATTACATTTAATATGCACTAATAAATTAACCAAGCTGTTTTTCCTTTAAAAAACAGCTAAATCACGTCATACTGAACAGGAGACAGGTTTGAGCAATGAGGTCCTGTAAATTGAGAGGTATCAACAAGGCAACAAGAACAATGGCCTTAGATTAGCAGCCATTAGTCTACTGCATTACTGCCTCGTGCATATTAAGACCATCGTTTAGCACCATTTAACAAGACAGAAATCCCAAGTTCTAAATTGGAAATTCATTCCCCCAGGTGATTTTAATATGAGAAACTTGAAATGCATTTGATCTGCCCTAATTTCAATTAATTAGACGGGACGACTGTTTGGGGAGACCCAGAGGGTCGTTAATGTGGGCTGAGGGGCCAAAAGGAACACATTGGAAAAGTATGAAAGAGCCATCAATAAACTGTTAGAGACTAATTATTCCACAAATCGGTTTCCCAAAGTCTTGACTCTTTAACACCAGCCTGTACCCTAATTACTGGTCACAGCATCCATTACTACTGCCCAGCCCATGGTGCTCATGCCACACCGAGTATTAATGACTGCTCCGAGTGCCGTTATTAGAACCTGCAAATGTGTGCGTGAGTGTGTGCGCACATCCTGAATGTGGCCTACATGTCCTTTTAATACCTCAGAGATAGTGTCAGATTGCCTCTGCATTAAGTAATTATGAACCCCTTTTATATATAAAAAATAATAATAAAGTCTTAGTGGCTTGATTGACCAAACTGACTGACTTTAAGGATTTAAAGGAATAATTCACCTAAAAATAAACATACTGTCATCATTATTTCCCCCTTATGTCTTTCCAAACCCATATGTGACTCTAGACTACAAAAACAGTCATAAGGATAAATTTTTTGAAATTGAGATTTATACATCATCTGAAAGCTGAATAAATGAGCTTTCCATTAATTTATGGTTTGTTAGGATAGAACAATATTTGGCAGAGATTTGAAAATCTGGAGTCTGACGGTGCAAAAAAAAAATCTAAATATTGAGAAAATCGCCTTTAAAGTTGTCCAAATGAAGTTCTTAGCACTGCATATTACAAATCAAAAATGAAGTTGTGATATATTCATGGTAGGAAATTAAAAAAAAAAAAAAAAATATATATATATATATATATATATATATCTTCATGGGACATGATCTTTACTTGATATCCAAATGATTTTCGGCATAAAAGAAAAATTTATAATTTTGACCCATACAGTGTATTTTTGGCTCTTTCTACAAATATACCCATGCTACCTATGACTGGTTTTGTAGTCCAGAGTCACATATGGCTTTCTTTCTTCTATGTAACACAGAAGAAGATATTTTAACGAATGTTTCAACTGCTTTTTTTCATACAGTGCAAGTCAGTGGGGTCCAAAACAAAAATGAACACCACTGACTTTCATAATATGGTCAAAAATGCACAGACACTTCATGCAGAAAAAATCATGTCATACAAGTTTGGAATGACACAATTCTAAATGTATAAATTATAAAATTGTAATTTGGGGGTGAACTATCCCTTTGAGGGGGCAATATACACATTTGTATACAGTATATATTATATTAATATTAAAATACAGTATACATCAGATTATATATTTAAAAATGTAATCACGGCACTTTTTAGCACAGGAAATGTTTTTTGTTCAGGTTTTCTAATTGTACTCAAAGAACAGATCAGTTTACAAAATAATTTAATATATCAAACTTACTAATCAATTTACTAATTTAGTATTAAATACATCTTCAAATATAGTAAAGCCTAGCAAGTAAGCTAAAAATATAGTAATTTATGCATAGTTAAGTAAATATTCTGCTATAAAATAGAATGAATAAAATTATTCTTTTGAAGTAATTCTTTTTTTATTATTAATCTGCTCATTTAGTACACAAACCATCAGAACAAACTGATTCACTAGAATGAATCTGACTTTCTGCTGCATCAAAGAGGACATTTTAGAAAATAAAATTTGATGTGCTAAGACTATATACATGTGTAATTCAATGCAATTTTGTCATGCGATACCACTGCTTGTTGGAAAACGTAAATTCTGAAAACGACTGTGCTACATCCATGTTTAAAAAAGCAGTTAAAGCGTTAGTTCACCCAAAAATGTAAATTCTGTCATTAATTGCTCACCAGCATGTCTTTCTAAACCCGTAAGACCTTCGTTCTATCTTCAGAACACAAATTAAGATATTTTTGATGAAATCAAAAAGTGATGAGTTTTCTGCCCCTACATGGACAGCAATAAAACTGACACGTTCAAGGCCTAGAAAAGTAGTAAGGACATCGTCGTGGTACTCTTGTGAACTTGAGTCGAAGACTGACACAGATGAGAAGATATTGTTGAATAAAGTCATTATTTTAATGATGTCCTGGGCCTTGAACGTGTCAGTTGTATTGGTGTCTATGCAGGGTCAGAAAGCTCTTGGATTTTATCAAAAATATCTCAATTTGTGTTCCAAAGGTGAATGAAGGTCTTACAAGTTTGGAACGACATCAAGGTAAGTAATTAATGACAAAATCTTACATTTTTAGGTGAACTAAAGGGTAACAATGAGGGTAACAATGAGGTGAAGGGAACAAGCTGAACTGATATGCCCACTATATGCACTGAACATGAGCTTACATCATGAAGAACACCAGGAATATTACACGACTCATAGAGAGAAGAAACTTATCGTAAACTCCCACTCAGTCATTTTCACACCAGCAGCAGGTAAAGAAGAAAAGGTAGCAGGAGAGAGTCAAAAAAGAGAGAGGAGAGTAGAAAAGAGAAATTATGAGAGGATATGAGATGAGAGGGGAGAAGGAGAGATGATCAAGGCTCTGATTACCTCCGGCTGGGTGTCTCTCCAGCGCCCTGCTGAATGTGCTTAATTGGCAGGGTTGTGTGAATAGACAGCTGCCCTGGCCGCTGAGCTCTGAGAGGAAGAGGCAAAGCTGAGTGGCTGGCGGAGCGCTGCGCCCTATTCTTCTCCGCTGAAAGGCTCTCTCCTCTTGCCTCTCCGGGACCAGGCCTGAACCGCCACATAAAAACCTATCTAATCACTGCAGATTATCTGCCTCTAATGGTAACCCACGAGTAGGCTTCTTTGCCTCGATGAGCCAAGAGGGAGGGAGAGAAATACAGATCAACAAATAAAGCTGATGGCTTAGCGCAGCAGGAGGTCTGGCAGTGGCGACTCTTGAAAGCCAGTTTGGAAATGAATCCATGTGTCTGACTCCCAGAGATCAGGGCAAAGTGTAAAAGAGCTACAGGCGCACGGTGAACGATTAAACGACGGCTAAACTAAAAAAAAAATGACATTTTTGAGACAGATTACGCATAGTGTTTACGCACTGACAGACGAGAGTAGATTTTTGGTGTCATAGTTAATTACAAGAGAAAAATTACAGCACTGCATGATAGGGAAACATCAATCATCGATTTCACACAAAAAACAACATTTGCAGAGACAACTTTAATCTATGGCACACTTCACAGACGTGCACACACATCCATAAACAAGCAATGCGGCGGCTGGAATCTCTGTATTGTCATTCATCCTCTCTAATGCCTGGCCCAGGGTCTCGTCGCAGGGCAGGGGAGAAGGCAGCACTCTTTACCTCCCGGGGTTTCCATTATTCCTCCACCATTCTCTAAAATGGAGGTCATATCAGGTGCCATTTTCACAACCTGCTTCTCCAGATGCACCATTTTCTCCCAAAATGACACACACATTATGCTTTAACGGAGGAGCAAATCTGAAAACGCAGCTCGCACCCTCCGCTGGGACTCGAAAGGCAAAAAACAAACAATAAAACACAGAAACCATCACGATATACAAGAATCGTTTCCCTTCCGCACGATATAACCCATAAAGTGAGGGAATTTTCCAAAGTGCCGGCACCCTGTTGACAGAGGCCTCACCTACACAAAAGATGATTCCTGAAAAGTTCGGGTTTATTTGAGTGTAAGATGTAAATCTTGAAGTGATAAAGGTTATATACTAGACAGAAACAGACTTTGTTGTTACTGGAGATAATTAGTCTCAACATTCATCTTGAAAATGTTAGAACGCATGCGTTGTGGTACTCTGTTGTTAACGTGCGGCGAAAGACTGACACAAAAGAGACGAAATTGATGAATAAAGAAAAATTATTTTTGTTTTCTTTGCGCACAAAAAGTATTCTCGTAGCTTCATATAATTACAGTTGAACCACTGATGTCACATGGACAATTTTAACAATGTTCTCACTACCTTTCTGGGCCTTGAACATGGTAGTTGCGATGCTGTCTATGCAGGGACAGAAAGCTCTTGGATTTCATCAAAAAAACAAAGGATAAACAAAGGTCTTACAGGTTTAGAACGATGTGAGGGTGAGTAATTAATGACAAATTTTTCATTTTTTGGGTGAACTATGTCTTTAAGAATTTGTAAAACTATGCAACTTTTATTTACACCTGGCGACATAAATTACATGAATGTGTCTTGAAAAATGGATAAATCTGGTCTACTATTCTTGGATCACAATTAGGTCAGCACCAATATGGAAACTCTGCCAGATACAGATAAGGTAATATTATTTGTTAAGCCCAATATCCAGGAAATTGCAGATAATTCTGAAATTCTGTAACACTTTGCAATTGTAAAAACTAAACTACATTAGTTAATCAAACGTTGTATATTTTAATGGTATTTAATAGACCTGAGTTGACAAGAACTAACAAAGAAAAGTTGTATTTTTATTAACTAACATCAACAAAGATTATTAACAGAGCTGGGTAGATTATATACAAATTGTAGTCCATTACTGTTTACAGATTACATAAAGAAAGTTAATTAAATGTACCATATTGATATATCAACATCATAAAAAGCATTAAGCATTACATTAGTGAGTTGAAAGATTGAATGGTGAATAGTGAGTTGACAAAAACCTAATAATTAAATCATAAGAATGTAAATTAAAAACGATTTAAACACATAAAAATATATTTTATTTGTTTACCTGTCATGATCTGGGCTGTGGGGTTTCCCTCAGCCACCTGAGGTCGCTGTTTTCCCTTCCCTCCACTGCACTTCCCCAAATTGTACACTCCTGTCTTGTCATTAGCACTGATTACACTCACACCTGCTCACTATTATCTGGTCTATAAGAACTCTCATGTCTCACTGCTCTTGCTGGCTGCATTGTCTTCGTGTGTGTTTCTCTGTGTTCTGATCCTGGCCGTAGATTGTGTTTCTGTTCTGTTTATTTTGATCTTTGATTCAAGTCGTGTTGTGCCGTGTTGGCCTTTTGTTTATGTTTATTTGTGTTTTGTTTCATTAAAATCCTTTCCCTGCATTTTGGACCCTGACCCCATTTTGCACGTGACATTACCTGCATGTCAATGCAATCATTAATCGACATCAAAGAACTGTAAACATGCAAATGTGTTGTTAAATTATTGAAATATTAACTTCCTCAGCAAAATTTCAAGCAAATAGTATACTTTAAGGGGTTTGGCTGATAAATATGTTTGGGAATACCTGCATTGCATGAACAAACATTAATAAGAATGAAAACAATGACATTACACGCCTAAAGTCTTCCAGGTTTGAAATATTTTTGTCCAGACTTCCAGAATCAATAAATTAGGAATAATTTACTGCCATTGTGTGAATAATATTTAATCATGTAATAAAATGTAACTATAATCTGATTATAAGCATTTAAAAAAGTAATATACTCTAATTACAAGTACTTTCTTTTTGAAATCTGATTATGTAATCCAGATTACATCTGCAATATGTTGCTCATTGTTCGGTAATGTTAGTTACGAGTAATATGACCTTACTCTAAAGTGTTACCTAACATTCTGTATTTTGTCAAAATAAACTAAAAATAAAACCCTAAGAAGTCAAATCAATCATTTTAAATGCTACAAGTGAATTTAGGCTTCATTATAGTATAATTATAATTTTTAAATATTACATTTAACAGTGTTAAATTATCACTGTGTGTAAAATTAAAGGGATAGTTCACCTTTTCAAAAAAGAAAATTCTGTTATTAATTACTCACCCTCATGTTGTTCCAAACCCATAAGACCTTTGTTTATCTTTGGACCACAAATTAAGATATTTCTGATTAAATCCAAGAGTTTTCTGACCCTCCATGAAAAGCAACGTAACTGAAATATTCCCAGGCCCAAGAAACGTAGTAAGGACTTTGTTACAATATTCCATGTGACATCAGTGGTTCAACAGTAATTTTACGAAGCTACTTTATTCAACAATTCTTATCCTCCAAGTCACGTCCTCCACCATTATTGAGAGTACCACAATATTTTACCTATGTTCTGGTCCTGGGAACATTTCAGTTACATTGCTGTCTATGCAGGATCAGAAAGCTCTCGGATTTCATCAAAACCATTTTAATTTGTGTTCCGAAGGTCTTATGGGTTTAAAACAATGTAATTAATGACAGAATTTTCATTTTTGGCTGAACTATCCCTTTATGTGAGCATTATATAACTCTTTTGTATATTTTTAGAAACCATTTAAAAAAAAAAATCATGATCAGTTGATGCAAACTTTGTGAATAAGCACCTACATTTCCAAAACATTCAGAGCGCAACAAGTCTCATTTCATGCGCAGAGCCAACCATGCGTCACAAGCTTTCAACTAAACATTCTTAAAAAGTTAATATTACCTTGAATATAATCAGCACAATCAAACTACCAAAAGCTTGTTTGGAAAATAAAATGCCAAGATTGAGCATAAGGGTGATGGTGGTTTTCTCACCCGCAGCCACACTGACGCCAGCCATGCTGCTATGGTCTCACTACGGAGCTACGTTCCAACATCATGACCATAAAAGCAAACGTCCTGATGAGACAGAATGATCGAAACACATCAAGCGCATCATAGTTCTTCATATTCCCGGACTTTCCTTTATTGCCAAGTTAACAGCAACCTGCCAGCAGTGAGTCCCTCCTGCTCAAACACAGCAGCAGATGCCAGTCTCAGCTGCTCAGTAGCTGGTCAGGGAACTGTGGTGTGGTGGAATACCTGCCTTTGAAAGCAAAACAAAGCCAACATCTGTTTATTGCCATGTGTGGAGCACAGCTACGGTAGAAATAGAGTAAAAAAAACAATGCAAAGCAGTTGTGTCGTGACGCTCCCTCATCCAGCCATCTGGATAATTGATCGTTTGATATCATAAAAAAGAAGGCGAATGTCTCGTAATAGCCTGCTTCTTAAAAACTCGTTCATCGATTTCCTCCTTCCCTGGCTTGCATTTTATTTGCATGCATTCCTGGGACCTGTCATGATGATTATGAAAGACACATTACGAGAGGGATTATGCATCATTTGTGGTGGGAGATGATCAATGGCTTGCTTTAATCTGCCATCATGGCTTCATTCACAAGAGAAGCGCTACCTCAGAAGAGCTAGCAGGTGACTACAGCGCGCCTATACCCTTGGTATGTCCGTGACAAACACGCTCGTGCGCTTGTCAATCAGAAGATGTAGAGTCACGCAAGCGGGTCACCTGCATCGTACGTGCTCTGAATCATTTACTGTCACCTCAGCGACATTTCCAGTCATACAACGGCCGTCATTGTCTACAGGAAAGGTCTGATTGCTCCACGTTATCTCTCTGATAGCTTTCTCACCCTCTCCCCCTGCATTATGTAGATAACCTGTGACGATATATATTGCGTAGGGGTCACCCAGAGGTTGCAATCACACACTGTGACAGAGATAACCAATCCCGGCACGTCAGCAGCAGTGGGGGGTGGACAAGGCCCCCCTGTAGGGTGTCCTCAGCGTGCCTGGTAGACAATCGTGTCGACCGGAGGGTGGTAGAGCCGTGCTTGAGAGGGGACCGGGAGGAGGCCTTTGATCACTGGTAAAGGAAATTAGGGAGGAAGGGGAAATACATGTCAAATTTGCTTGAAACACACATACATGCATAATGATAAGCAGAAATTAAATGACAGTACTGACAGTATTTTAGTATTTCAGTATTTATCTATTAGAGATATTTGACTGAGATACAACTATTTGAAAATCTGTAACCTGAGGGTGCAAAAAATCTAAATATTATGAAAATAGCCTTTAAAGTTGTCTATATTAAGTTCCTAGCAATGCATATCACTAATCAAAAATTAAGTTTTGCTATATTTGCAGTAAGAATTCACAAAAAAATTCCATGTAACATGATCTTTATTTAATAACCTAATGATTTTTGGCATAAAAGAAAAATCGACAATTTTGACCCATACACTGTAATTTTGGCTATTGCGACAAATATACCCATAGTATAGAAAATATATATAAATAGTTAAATATGTAACAATTATTATTTTAATATGTTAATATTTGACATATTCAAGTACTGGGCAACAATCGTGATTGCATTACTGAAGGTTCAAACACTCACTGATGCTCCAGAAGGAAAAAACATGCATTAAGAGCCAGGGGGTGAAAACTTTTTGAATTTGAAGATCAGGGTAAATTTAACTTACTTTTGTCCTCTGGGAAACATCTCAGTATCTTCTGTAGCCTTTGAAGGGCAGTACTAAATGAAAAAATATGATATTTAGGCAAATTAAGAAAAATCTATACATCTCCATTCTGTTCAAAAGTTCACCCTCTGCTCATACTGCATCGTTTTTCCTTCTAGAGCATCAGTGAGCGTTTGAAACTTATGTAATAGTTGCATATGAGTCCCTTAGTTGTCCTCAGTGTGAAAAGATGGATTTAAAAATCATATAGTCCTACACAAAAATGCTGGAAAATCAAAGAATTTGTGGGACCTGAAGGATTTTTCGGAAGAACAGTGGGCAGTTTAACTGTTCAGGACAAACAAGGGACTCATGAACAACTATCACTAAACAAAAAAGCACATCTGTGAATCATTCAGGTAACAACACAGTGATAAGAATAAAGGGGATGTAAACTTTTGAATGGGGTCATTTTTGTAAATTCAACTATTATTTTCTCTTACGTAAACATCTATTATGCAAAATATCTTATTCAGATCAGTACTAAATAAACAATAACATGCATTTTGTATGATCCCGCTTATTTTGGTAAAACAATTAATCTTTTTGCAGATTCTGAAAGGGGGGTGTAAACTTTTGACCTCAACTGTAGACAGATATTTTTACTGTAACATCTACTGTTTTTAGATTAGTTTAGTATAATATATAGAGAGGATAAAAATATATAAATAGAACATTGATAAAAATAATTAATATTAAATTATTCTATATTCAAATAGTTCATAATTCATAATTAAATAATATATATATATATATATATATAATTATTACAATTGTTTAATTATTAAACATTAATAATTAAATAAATAGCATCTATTGATACATTGTATTTTAAAAACATTTAAAATAGGCTATACTAAAGCTTTCATATACATCTCTATATTTCTATATATTTTCAATTTTTGTATATTTTTATATTTCTACATGTATGGAAATATAATAAATGTAATGCAATGCTGCATGTAACTGATGGCAATAAATAGACTTGATCATTGCAGTTTCGACTCAAATATGTTCATTTACTCTCTGACAGAGTGATGAGGAATACTGCTCGCTTGACATGAACACAAGACAGCAATTAGCCGCTGTAATTGTTAAGATTAGATTGGATCACCGGTACAGGAAGACCTCTCGCCCGTATACTTCCTCCCCCTGCTGCTCCTCCCACCATGTGACGACCTCCACATTGAGTTCAACCCTAATGAAAGTCTCTGATGTCTGATAGATGGAGCTCATAGCTACAATATCTACATGCCATCACCTCCCGACCGCATAGAAACTCAAGGACAACAGAAGAGACTGTGTTTTCACCATGGAAGAGTCAATTAGAGTAGTTTAAATGCAATGGCATTTAATTATGTGCAGCTAAACACTCAATTATGAGTATTTTCGTCAGTTGCAAGGCGGCTTGATTGATATCCGCAGTAGCTGGCCTCTTACATATGCAAAACCATGATAGAATCAAGAGTCGTTCTGAGGCAATCCCAAGAGACACCTGGACACCGGGTACAGAGCCACGGGGAGCAATATCTGATCCAGCGGTTTCAATAAACACCCCAGATTCACAGGGAGCATCAGGAGACCCAATTACTTGCAGGAGCACTAAATGACTGCGCGTGTGGCTGGAACATGGTGAGAGGAAGTAGGATGTGTGAGATTAAGGAAAGACTGAGAGAACTGTGTCAGCCACTTCCTCGCGCTCTCATTTCTGCCCAAGGTTTGGAGAGAGAAACAGGAGCAGCGTGGCGGATAACAGCAGGTGGTGTTTAATAAGGGACTGACAGTGACTGTATACTGAAGAAATGTACCTGTTAATCTGCCTGAGAGTCTGAGGGGAATTGCTGGAAGAAGTCGGCTTTCTGGCTGAATGACAGACCGGTCCAGAATCTCCAGGCCGAATTCAGGCTCGAACCCAAGACTCCCAAGCCGGCCTCTAGCATTCAAATGAGACTGTTCTCTGGTGAACGGAGGATGTCTTAATCATCAGAGAGGCGAGACTGGACAGAAGGGCATGAGATTGCTGGATGCTGTGTACTTTGCTGCCCCTTGTGGTTAAAGATGGCACGTCAGTCTTGTTGACAACCTGTTCAGGGCTGCTGTCAAGGTTTTTCCAGGAGAACATTTAGACTTTCTCTCCCAGTTTCATCCAGAGCAGGGGCCTCTTATTACTTTCCCGATAATTACATTCATTTGCAAAACAGCGAGACAATGGCATGGAAAGGACACAGTGCTGCTGGCGAGGAGGAGGGGGTGAAAATTGACAGCGGTAAAGGGCACGCTCAAGTGCAGTAGGGGAGGAAGTGAGGAGAGAGGGGAAAGTTTAGAGAAAGAAAGAGTTCTAGAGTTTCTAACTTTGATAACCTCCATTTTTCAAACTTTCTTGCACGAAAAAACGCATAAAATGGTCACCTTTGACTAGGAATGTGGATAAATATTCAAAAACAAAGGATTTCATTTAGATGCCTTTGTAGCAATCAGCCATGAATAATGTATTAAATGACTGAATGCTTCTGATAATATTGGGATTACAGAGATAAAGCAAAAGGCATTTGGCTGGTCATGTGATTTCATCATGGTGACCTGTTCCATGAAAAACTATTTTTTAATAATCAATGTTCTAACATATATACCTAAAAATATATAAATTAAATAATAAATTGTTTTTATATATTTTTTATTGAATTTATGTACCTTTTATATTTAATTTTGTGATATAATTATAGTTAATAATGTTGTATATTATAAGTTTTTCATTTGTTTGAAAACATGTCATAGAAGTCATAGTTTATATTAGATCTTCTATATATTTTAATTTTCTAGTATATCTTCTTAGATATACACTGTAAATTGTATTTACAAAATTGTTACTTTATATATTTTTCTTTATTATTTTCATTTTACGTACATACATATGTGTACTATTTTAAGTTTTTTGTTTTTAGATAAGATATAGAAACTGTAATATATCTTCTATATATTATAATTATCTAGTATATCTTATTAGATATATGACTTCTTGACAGTAAATATTACAGTAAATTTATAATATATATATTATATTATATTAAAATATGTAACAATTAATATTTAAATAGGTTAACTTTAAATAGTTGTAATATTTAAAATATACAGTAAATTACAGTATGTGTGTGTATAACTGTAACATCTACTGTATTTGGATAAGTATACAAATAAAATACAGACTACAGAAAATATATAAATAGAAACTAGATAAAATAATTAACATTTAAATATTACATTTTTATGTAGCTAATAATTTGTGACCCTGGACCACAAAACCTTCTTAAGTAGCACACATATATTTATAGCAATAGCCAAAAATATATTGTATTGGTCAAAATATTGCATTTTTCTTCTATGCCAAAAATCATTTGGATATTAGGTAAAGATTATGTTCCATGAAGATATTTTGTAAATTTCCTACCATAAATATATCAAAACTTCATTTTTGATTAGTAATATTCACTTGCTAAGAACTTCATTTGGACAATTGTAAAGGTGACTTTCTCAATATTTTGATTTTTTTTTTTTTTTTTTTTTGTGCACCCTCAGATTCCAGATTTTCAAACAGTTGTGTCCAAATATTGTCCTATCCTAATAGACCATACATAAATGGAAAGCTTATTTATTCAGCTTTCAGATGATGTATAAATCTCAATTTCAAATAATTGACCCTTATGACTGGTTTTGTGGTCCAGGGTCACATATAGTATGACTGAACGAGATTTAAGAGGGCACTGAATGACTCCTCCTTAACACTCTTCAAAAAAAAATCACTATGCCATCTATGGGTACATACCAACTGCAAAACCAGGGGTCGACTAAGCACCCCTCTGACATACGATGAACTCTTCGAAACACTGGTTCACCCATTTGAATACATGCGACCTGAGCTGAAGCTGTAATGAGGAGGGAATGTGAAGGCCTAATCCAGAATTGGAGAGGAGAGAGCGTGGGGTGGATTTACAGTGCTGGAGAGCACACAGAGCGCCTTGTAATTAGGAAGAGAATTTGTCATGCTCTTCGGCAAGGCACGCGGATGAGAGCCGCTGAATAGCAATCTCCCCAATGTTTACCCAGAGAGGGGCGGCCGGTGCTGCCGCACGGCGCTGTAGCCACACCGAGATTAATATTTGATGCAGAGCGAGGGAATGTGTGCTTGGCTCCTGTTTATTTAGGATATTGTGAAAATATGGGGAAATTTGCAATTTTATTGGCTTTTGCGCACATCACTGTGGGTGGGGGCGAAGGAGGAGGGGCTACGGAGTGGGGCGGTGACCTCTGACCTCT
>NC_133374.1:17494422-17522153 GCF_049309525.1 Garra rufa
ATATATATATATATATATATATATATATATATATATATATATATATATATATAATATTAATAATATATAACATCTGTTACTTTAACAAGCTATAGGGAAAAAATATTGAACTATCATGCCTACATTTTATATATATATATATATATATATATATATATATATATATATATATAATATTAATAATATATAACATCTGTTACTTTAACAAGCTATAGGGAAAAAATTATGAACTATCATGCCTACATTTTATATAAATTACCTACCCGTGAAATTTACATCATACTCATAAAAAATAAACTATTCATATTAATATTTCAGTTTTATATACATATATTTAATTTCTTTTAATATATATATAGACATGTATATAATTGAAATGTAATATAATACAAATACAAAAAATATTTTTTGTGATATATTTAATAATATATTTTTTTAAATAATACAAATATTTTAAATCTTTAAATGCCATCATTAAATATATAAGACTTTTAAATATATTATAATATAATATAACAGATTATATAATATAATATATAATATAAAACATATTTGTGAATATAAGTCTTAAATTAACTTAAATTAAACCATTATTTGAAATCTTTAAATTTCATTATTAAATATATAAGACTTTTAAATATATTATAAAAAATAATATAATATAATATGTGACCATGGACCACAAAACCAGTCATAAGGTTAAATTTTACAAAACTGAGATTTATACATCACATGAAAGTTCAATAAATAAGCTTTATATTGATGTATGGTTTGTTAGGATAGGACAATATTTGACCAAGATACGTCTATTTGAAAATCAGGAATCTGAGGGTGCAAAAAAATCTAAATACTGAGAAAATCACCTTTAAAGTTGTCCAAATTAGGTTCTTAACAATGCATTTTACAAATCAAAAATTACATTTTGATATATTTACAGTAGGAATTTTACTAAAAAATCTTCATGGAACATGATCTTTACTCAATTTCCTAATGATTTTTGGCATAAAAGAAAAATCAAAAATTTTGACCCATGATATGTATTTTTGGCTATTGCTACAAATATACCTCAGCGCCTTAAGACTGGTTTTGTGGTCCAGGGTCACATATAACATAACCTTCTTGTGCATATAGCAAATATCTTCTAAGTCTTAAAATTAAGTTACATAAAACCAGCCTAAAACACACTACTTCTACTGTGTGAAACAGCACTCTGGAACACATGTGAAAGCATTTCTACATCTTAGTCAGTCATCAGCCAGCACGGCTCATTATTCTGTTTATACGGTCATTACACAAGCCCTGATTGGCACCAAAAGCACGGAATTATCCAAAAAGCCTGTGTGTGGTTTTGCTAAGTAGCCCAAAATCTGACACTGGTAATTCTGGTGACATCATGGCATGAAAGATAATGCGAATCAGATAGCTAAGGTCATCAGGAGAAAATATGAAGATGGGACCTATTTCTAGTATGGAGTCAGTCAGCTCTAATCGTATTTATCAGCAGGGTTACAGAAAAGTCAACTGCTGCGGATTTATGTTGCACACTCAGAGTGAAACCCAAGAACCATACGACAGCCCTTATTTCAGTCAAGCGTTTTCAAAAAGTCTTTGCATCAAAAAAAGGATTCATCCAAGTGTCCTGCACTGACTTCAGCATTGAACGCTGGCTAGCATCACTAACACTCATCTCCCCAGGCTGAATGTGATTAATACTAGGTTGTACACAACTAGATGCTGGATTAATGTACACATCTAGTAGCAGAGGCATCTCATAGGGAGAGAGAGAGAGCGAGCCGGCGCTACAGAAATCAGCTGCTGAACCGTAGGTGCGTGCGGGTCAATGGCATTTTCAACCACCTCGCTACAGTAAGAACATCACTCGCTTCAAATAAATAGACGCTGCAGATGGGGAGACAGGGGGAACGAAATGCTAAAAACCCAAACTTCAATCCAAATCACACTGAGATAGAAAAACACGGAGGAAGCAAATGCGTCTCGCCCAGCTGTTATTGGTATTCCAGATAGCCTACACAGGGGAGGACCGACAGCAGTCATGTATTTTTTTTCCTTTTTTTTTTTTTTGCAAATATGCATATAATTTATTGTGAGGAACACAATTTACATGGGTAGTCAATGCCTGTTTTATAGCCTCACAAATAGATGTATGAACTGAAGCATATAATGGCTGAAACCAGCAGGTGCAAATACATTCTAAATCTTCCAAATGTGCAGCAGGAAAAATGTAACCAAGGTATATAAAACAGATTAATTCTTGCATGTTATGTATTGGTTTTTGATTTACAAATCTAATCCGAGGGAAATTCGCAGGCGAACGTGGTCGGGGTTTATAAAATGCCACGGAGCCTGAGGGGTGGTGGGTGGACGGCTGTCTCCGGTGCAGACGTCTCTAGTGTGGCAATCGTGTGTAGATTTGAGATGGTAATTTAGAGGCGATATTAGAGAGAGAGGGTACAAGGATAGTTAAACGGGCAATGAAAACCTCTGAAATGACGCCTTTTATCCTGGAGCGCGATGATGGAACTGGTCTTCGTCAAGTGTTTTTTGAAACCACGTTCCCGCGTCGTGCACTCGAGGCAAATGCGCGCTTCGTCTTCGCACGCATTAGAGCCTGGAGAGGGGGATGACGGCCGCCTGTCTTTCAGCACTTTATCTTCAAACCACAATAGAGGCGGCACAAAGGGTTATGGCCGCCCGACAATGACCTCGGCCCAATTCCCTCCTGATAAATTTGAGATAAAACAGCCCTAAACCTCCACCGTTAACTACTGTGGCAATTGGAAAGACGGCTAGATGCGCAGAGATTTCCAAAGAGACTCCGAGGTGAGTTTTGATCTGGGATATTGTTAACGCATTAGCCGTTAAAGGTTTACAACGCACATATAAAAACACGCCAAAATGAGATTGTGACATAAATCAGTTCATTCACCATTCAAGCCGATGAAGAGAGAAGGAACCTGTCTGTGGAAGAAGCAGCAATGCGTTAATGGACAGCTTAATGGTCAATAACGGCGATGGGGTATAACCTCCGTAAGAGCTAGTATGCTAATTGTACATTTGGGAACGGCTTTTAAAATGAATCACCGTCAACAAAAAAGGAGGTCGAGCGGTGCCGGTATGAGGAGAATTGAGGTCACCGCATGCGTACATGTCCCATAAAGCAACGCTTCTCACAATGGCTCAAAGGTGTCAATATGGGTCACGGCCAGAATGCTAAGTTCCCCAGGGAAGCGCTATAAAAAAACCAGGAGAAATATGTTCGTGTGAGTTGCGTCAAGCTGGACATCCGCGTGTCTGAGATGCTTAAGTAGTTAGCGCTATGTCTCTGTCAAGTGTCAACACCAGATTGTGATTAGCATTAGGTAGACCACACACACATACACATCTTGAAGATGAGCACGCATGCTGACGTAGCCAAAATACATCTGGGGTGTAGGATCGTGGGCCGAGGTCAGCCAAACCAGTCGTGCTTTCTCTCCTCCACCTCACTTTTTTCTGCCTCTCAATGCCTGACTGAACAAACGCTCTTTGGGCAGACACACAGGCGATCAATATCCCGGCTCACCCGCACACAGACACACACACACACACACACACACACACATACGGCATTAGCAGAGCGAATCAGTGCCGCTCCTAACCTTAAAACAATCACACGCCACCGGTCTTATTAATCTTTAACAAGGCAATCTCTGCCAGCGCCACAACGGCTGACGCAAAACAAGCGGAGAGAAAAAAATACATCAAAGTACGTGCGTTAAATAATACATTTGGTTGTGATATGAAAGTGAAAATAGCAGCAAAGTTATTCGTTTGCTAAGTGGCTTGTGTGGTTTCCCTCGAGTGGGTTTGAGGAATCCATTTGCTGGCGGTTTCATATCGTCCTACTTATTCCAGCTCTTTTTGGTGCTTTCCAGCTTTTTAATTAAATTCCCTTTAAATGAAAAGTCTTCCAATCTTATCCCAAATAGACATCAGCGTTTTCTTAAAACACTGTCAAACAGGGGACCATCTGACTGTCTCCAAAAATAAAAAAAACTCTTCTGACTCTGAAGTTCACTTAGAGGCTCCTGTGTGCACTTGATGGCAATGTCTTCTCCTCTGTTGGATACCCTGAGGATGACCCAAAGGAAACTTTCTTGGTATATAAAGGGCTAGTTCACCCAAAAATGAAAATTCTGTCGTTAATTACTCACCCTCATGTGGTTCCAAACCTTTAAGACTTTCTTCCATCTTCGGAACACAAATTAAGATATTTTTGATGAAATTCGAGAGCTTTCTGACCCTGCACAGACTGCAATGCAACTACCGCGTTCTAAGTCTAGAAAGGTAGTAAGGACACTATTAAAATAGTCCATGTGACTTCAGTGGTTCAACTGTAATGTTATGAAGCTAAGATAATTCTTTTGTGTGCAAAGAAAACAAAAATTATGACTTTATTCATGGCTATATTTTTAATTAGAAAGCTCTCGGATTTCATCAAAAATATGAATGCATGTCCACAGGTGATGCAGTAGAGACGAAAATGTGGAATAAAGCCGTCTTTGTGCAAAAAAAATATTCTAGTAGCTTCGTAAAATTACAGTTGAACCACTGATGTCACATGGACTACTTTGTCGATCATCTTGGTACTATGGGCCTTGAACATGGTAGGACCCTTGCTCTCTAGGGGAGGATCAGAGAGCTCACGGATTTAATCAGAAATATCTTAATTTGTGTTCCAAAGATGAACAAAGGTCTTACGGGTTTGGAACGACATGAGGGTGAGTAATTAATGACAGAATTTTAATTTTTGGGTGAACTAACCCTTTAAAATAACCAATAAAAAAACTATTCACACATATGTAAGTAACTAAGCAAACAAATAAATTAATTAATGTAGGCTACAACTCATTCTACTCTCGAAATGTCAAATTCTTAAGCTTCACTTTTATGACGCACACAAGGCCTAGTTTAAGTGTTGAAGAAGTAGACTTGGACTGAAGAGACCACAATAGGAGCAAAACAGATGATTTGTGCCCCTGACTATGGCAGGGAGTGTGAGAGCAAATAGATAAATCACAGGTGAATTCTCTGTCTGGTCTTTAGTAGGTCACTGTTTTTGTCCTCGATCCATTAGGGAATAATAGGAGGTGCATTATTAGAAGGTGGGGGGTAAGAGGACCAGAGAGAAGCCCTGCGGGAGGGAAAACCGCGTAATCTGGCACGGACGACCATCTACAAAATGAAAACAAATGGGGTGTCATCCCCAGGAGGAAATATATCCCTTTTCTATTTTTAGTAATCCGTTCCTTCAGACACACACAAACATGAGCACACACACATGCATACTATACATATACAAAAGATCAGAAAGTCACTTTTTGCTACAAGTAGGGATGAGGGGTGTTTCCGGAAAGGAAATTACGTGTACTACGGAAGGGAATAAATATGAGAAGGGGGAGGAAAAAATTAGCAAAATCTTTTGCAATTATAGAGGGTTTGCACTTACGTCACGATTTGATCAGTTACCTGGATGCTTGGCCATATTGGTGAAACTCGATTGTAAACAACAGCATGGATTGCACAGTTAATGTACTACTGAATACCTTGTTCTGCTAATTTACGCTGTCTAAACCAGAGAAGAAACATGTGGAAGCTGCTGCTAAATCGTATACTGTAGAGAAGGACTTAGTAAGCAGGAAAGGGTGCAATATTTTGGCAAACTAAAGTTAATAGGTGGTAAAGATACGTACAAGCAGAATTAATTAAGATATTAGCCTAATATTTCAGCTACCTGACCAGGAATTATAAGAACAAACATGAATGTTGTCAAGATTCTTGCCCTGCAATCCTGGATCAGTTTGGCCAACCACAAATGCCTTTTGTTCCTCAGACAGTTGTTTACACTTTTGGTAGTCTTTAGTACTCCAAATGTTTTTCCAGGTCTGACCGATTAGTACAGCCCAAAACATGACAATAATTGACCATTTTCAGCAGCAGTAATCAGCAAAATATGTTTTCGTTCAGTTCATTGGCATTGTTTATGTTCAGTGCCACCAACATGGCCGACTGATGACATGACATGAAAAGACTCCTATAACGTGACTTTTAATACAGCCAGTGTTAGCTAGATTCTGTAGTTTATTCCAATATGTGACATAGTTGTAGACCATTCCTGTATACAAAAAATGAATAATGCACCTGCTTCCTGACTCTGAATATCTTTTTTTCCAGCAGGAACTTCCAGTTCCCCTCAAGTTCCGTTTAAGACTCTTTATTTGTTATTTTGAGTTACTGTAATGTTTTTTAGCAGCAATAATCAGCAAAATATGCAAGTTTCGTTCAGTTCAGTGGCATTGTTTACATTCAGTGTTGTCGTGAGAAAAACTCGATACAGTGTTTAGAACAGAAATGGAGTGTACTACTGAACCCCCCTAAACAGAATAAATAAATCACGGCATTAAAATCGAAATTTGACGATTAGGACAGAGTGGCAGTACTCACCACACATTTTACAAGATTAGATGTTTGTCAGTGGTGTTCAGGAGCTGCAAATCATTCACCATTGTCCTATCAGTCATCTCTCCTTACTCTGTTTATATGGTAAGTGAAGTTTTATATACTGTAATGTAACAGACTACCGCTAGCAAGTGGCTAACCATGTCCCTTTAGTAGCTCCGTAGAATATGTTATTCATTTTTCGTGCTTTTCCGAATACGGATTCACTATTCACTACGGATTCAGGCACAAGCATGTGTTTATGTGTTATTCTCAGGTAATGGTGCAATTAGAATATTATGTGTATATTCTGCGTAAACATTTTAAGCACAAAAAGCTATGTAGGGAATACAGTCTCAATCAAAATATGTTTATTTTATTTAACAACGGAAGCACTGTATTGACCAATCAGCATCCAGAAACCCATTAAAATAAAGATAAGCAAATTGGTTAATAATCACAAAATTGAACCAACGACAGACAGACAGACAAATAGATAGATAGATAGATAGATAGATAGATAGATAGATAGATAGATAGATAGATAGACAGACAGACAGACAGACAGACAGACAGACAGACAGACAGACAGACAGACAGACAGACAGACAAGCAACAGGTAGTACCACATTCTTGTCTTCCAGACACTGATACAGTGTAAAACGTCTCATACAGTTTCTTTATAATGAACAAAGAAGAGGAGGGGTCACATCCCTTTTTATTTATTTCCATACTAGAGCTAAAAAGCTCATCATGCAGGCCTCTAATTAATGAACAGCTTAAATGTCATGATATTGGGGGTTGAAGGGAACTTGACAGGGAAGCAGAGCTAAAGCACAGCATCGCTGAAATAGGACTGTCTTTCTCTCCGTAGAGCCCAGACACCCCAGGGTTCAAACTTAATTCACTATGTAAGGTACTCAATCCTCGCTCTTAACAACCTCTCTGCCAGCCTAATCCTCGCTCTTAACAACCTCTCTGCCAGCCTGGCCCATCTGGAGGCCACGGTGGGAGGCTCCACCCAGACGGACGACCTCCCCCCTTATTCTGCCCCTACTCCTCAGCAGCCCAAATATTAAATTAAAAATTAGGGCCTTTTGTCGCCTTGTTAGGGGTCTGCTGAAGGATGGTAATTGAGCCTTTACCTGCTGGGTGGATCCGGGCGCATGCTGAACGGAGGGGCAGGCCTTTTGGAGACCACCCCTACCAACCCTCACACAGGGTAAATGGTTAAAGGAGAGGTTTTTCAACTTTTTAAGAACCCCTTGAGACATTTTTATAAAATAAAAAAGCAGCTAAGAATAGCAGCAGTTGTAGTAGTTTTTCTTTTCACCTCAAATTATTTCCATCACAAAATGCTTGCAAGCAAACACAATGTTTCTTAGAGGAACGCAAGTTTTGTGAGAAAATGCAAAATGTATTCATTTATAAACAATACAAACTATTCTTCAAAGTATATATGTGACCCTGGACCACAAATCCAATCATAAGGGTACATTTTTTAAAATTGAGATTTATACATAATCTGAGATCTGAATAAATAAGCTTTCCATTGATTTATGGTTTATTAGGATAGGACAATACTTGGCTGAGATACAACTATTTGAAAATCTGGAATCTGACAGTGCAAAATATATATATTAAGAAAATTGCCTTTAAAGTTGTCCAAATAAAGTTCTTAGCCATGCATATCACTAATCAAAAATTAAGTTTTGTTATATTTATGGTAGGAAATTTACAAAATATCCTCATGGAACATGACCTTTACTCAGTATCCTAACGACTTTTAGCATAAAAGAAAAATCGATAATTTTGACCCATACAATGCATTTTTGGCTATGGCTAAAAATATACAGTGCTTCTTAAGACTGGTTTTGTGGTCCAATGTCACATATAAGCCTTAAATAAGAGAATTCATATTTGAAAAAAAAATAATAATAATAATAACTAAATATATAAAATAAAATCACAAAACAATTTTTTTACAACCATCAATATAAAAAAATCTGAAATAATCTCATAATGTTCAGTTAGTCTTTAGAAAGCAAATTAAGAAAAGTGATGATACTGAAGTAAAAGGCTTTATTCCCCCCAAAAAAATGAGAAAGCAAAACACCACCAAAAAACTCAATTAAAACCATATTACAGCAATATCACATATTTGAAGAGACATATGTTAGCTAATGACCCATTATAGATGTGCTGTTATGACAAGAAGGCCTAATTGTTAACACTGCTGATACAGAACAAGATCTAACACAAAGATCTCAAATCCAAAACCACATGACATGGACCTGGAGAACATCTCATTGTTCAATAGATCCATGTTTGGATATGTAAATAAACACCTTGGAGTGAATAAATTATAATTCCTAATGCTTGTGTGAACATGGGGAACTGGCCCTTTAAAGCGGTCGCCCGTATTCAAAGCAGGCCGATTTTACTCGGCTCCCAGATAAGAGGTTTGAAAAACAGGAGCCCAATTCCCATTATCTGCTTCCCTTATTGTCTGCATTAACCTTCCCCATGGTAACTTGTTCTTCGTAATGCTACACTTGTCTAGCCGCAACACATCAGCACGGCAAGCCAATTGTGTCATGCAAATGAATCCGGGCCCTATTGTACAGCCTGCGAGAGAGAGCAGCGGTTTATCAGGAACATGTCTGCCTGAGCAGCGCAGGATTGTCTTCTCTTACTGGCAGACTGGGGGGCTTCTGCTTTATTTACAGCTCAATGGTCATCCTTAGAGCTCAAGACAAACACACATACCCACATGAAGCACGCACACACAGTGCCTCCAAGATAATGCATACTTCTGCTTTCCAATTTGGTCATTTTCTTTTTTAATTGTTACTGCGCTGTGGCTTCTGTGGGAAGGTGGGGGGACATATTCACGGTTTTGTTTTGCTCCTTTCATGGGTCTTTTTTTTAAACTCTGGTGTAACTGTTGAAAGGGTTTTCAAAAAAAGACAGCTCCATGCATTTCAGAAATGGCTCTAATCCGCCAGCACTGTCGACAGAGATTGTGTGTATGTGTGTGTGTTGTGCAGAAGAGCTCCACCAGACTTAACCTTCTCCCCTCCACTGCCAAAGCTCGAAGGGAAATGGCCCGTCTCAGGTGCAATGTTGCTCTCTGGAAAATAAAAAAAGCCCTTTGGTTTGTATCTGGAAACTGACCTGCAAAAACATATATTTTCTTCAAATCATATATATATATATATTACACTATATTCAAATATAATTAATGTCCCAGTCACATTTTTTTTTTGGTTAAATAAACATTACTTACACAGAAAAAGAAAAAAAAAAAGAAAAAAAAATATATATTTTTACATTAAAAATGTAATCAATATTCTATTTATTAAAGGTCCACTGAAGTGCTTTAGCGTTATTCTATGTGTTGACATAATTTCAACTGAAACAGGAAGACAAGGTGGGACATATCAAGCAGCCCCGCCCCCTTTTTTAAATAGCCAATAGCGTTTTGTTTATATCACAGCTTGGGCCAGAGCCGTTGAGCTCAGTAAAGCTGCATTTGACAGCATATGGCAGCTACAATTTCACCCATATCACTATAAAATATACCATTCTGTGTAGAATTTAAATGGGTCTGATACGTTTTATGGTCTGCATTTGATCCGATCCATGCTATCGTGTCTCTGGACTGGAGCAGACTGCATGCACACTCCAGCGGTTCGTGCAACACAGAGTGAAACCAGACGTCTTTCGTCCCAATCGAAAGCATATTTACACTGTCTGAATTATTCCCTATACCCTATATAGTGCACTACGTGCCATTCGCCAAACAGAAAATACCAATTCTGTGAACAAGTGACCGAATTCAGACGATGCTTCAGTGTCTATTTATAGTGAATGGGGCGGGACGCTTCGGATTCTAGAGAGCATTTGATTGGACAGAAAGCTGATATGAGAAGCTGAAGTGCAGGGTGATGTTATCAAAATCGTTGATTCATATTGGCAGAAGTTAGAGACTGTTAATTTTGAATGCTTATATCTTGTAAATGCAAATTTTTTGAAAAGTTTTGAAACACACCTAACCTTGAGGCTATTCTAAAAGCCAAAAAACTTCATTTTTGATTTCATGGGGACTTTAAAGCCAAGTATGAATCTAATCAAGTTAGTTTTTTAATGCATTTTATATTTATTCCAAAATAATAACTCGAAGCAGGAACAATTTAAACACTATATTTTATTTGTGAATTCATGTTTAGCTTTTTTTTAAAGAGTTAACTTTTAACTATTTTTTTACTTTTCAGATCATCAGTCATCAAAGCTCAGTAAATACTGGTCACAGACACAGAGATTTACTTTAAATTTTACCAAGCTGATTACTCACTAAAAACTCCCACAGATTATGTTTTCATGCCATTTTGACATAACAAAGAGGTTTTATCTAGTTATGTTAGTTTTTACTTACTTTTTTAAATGAGTCTTCCCACTAACAACATTATATTGTTCATTCAGACTGATTTGCAAACGCGGATCACGCACAAAAACAAGTTGCGGGATTTATGGCATGAACCAATCACAGCCAATCATAATCAGTTATATCCAATCATATTGTGACAGAGGCATTGCATCCACTCACATGACTTTCCCCCATTCATTCTCAGTTACCCCTCAAAAAGACTCCCGCTCTAAGCTTACCTGCTGGTTCTGCCATTGGACAGTTTTACTTTAGAAAAACTAGTGATTTATACACTTTTTAATGTCACTTTTTGTAATATTGGCATTTTTTCATCCAATTTTACCTCCTTTGCTTACTCAGAGGAAATGACCCTGATACATACAGATAAAATCAATCTATCTGTCTATATATCTATCTATCTGTAAGCATTAAGACAAATAGAAGAATTATTGTACATAAAAACACTGTATATAAAAGAAATTGCATTAAAAAATTCACATTTCTGTGAGTTTCAGAACTGCCATCATATCCTCAAAAAATAAATAATAAAATAAATCAATAAAAAATTAATAAGAAAAGGTGTGATGCTATGATGAATGATGCTCTTGTGTCCCTTATACCTCTCCCAGACTTCTCGAGGGATATGCAGATGTTAAACAGCCAACACAAGCAAACAAGAACACGCATAATAAGGCTCATAAACTACTATTCTCATGCCGGATGAAGTCTGTGAGTAGAAAACGGCCTTAGTGGTGTCTCCTCGGAAAGCCAAGAAAACATAAGCCATTGTTTGTGCGTGTTTGCGTCTCTGTGTGCGTCCACGTCTCATATTCCATGCGTCTCATCCTATACGCTCAGTCCCTCCTGCTCGCCCTACTACAACAACCACCCCTCTCCCTCATTCATTTCAGTTCTCCTCCCATTTTTATTCGTCGTCTTTTTTTTTTTTTTAATTTATGCTCAGCATACTAAGCACTCAATACTGGCAGTGTCTGCAGTGGCTGAGATAGCTGTTAATGAGAAGAGGTCCCCCTTTATCTTCTTTATTCTGCCACTATTATCTGCATGCAGTCTATAAGCGCGTAGTTACCTTACTGGCCGATAACACCCAAGAGGCAAACGCCGCTGATGAGCTTTCTATACAGCAGAGCCCGCACAATACCTCTATCGGAGGAGCAGACCTCAGGAAAAAAGGGAAGGGGAGAGGGTAGAGCAAAGAGAGAGACAGAAAAAACTCCGAACCCCATGTGACAGACAAGCGGGGCCGGCTCGCGTTGAATATCCAGTGAATTTACAACCCGGGCCCCCTTGAAACACGGCTTCTCGCACGCCTGATTCTCTCCCAGCTGCTGCAGTTTCTTATCTCGCCTCTTCCTCTTCTGCCTCGGAGATAACAGTAATACTTCTCTATGCTGTATTTTCAACCCTCCGGACCCCCAATCCCAGCCCCCCGCGCTCCCGACGCCCCCCAGTACCCAACACCGCCACAATCAACTTACACCAATCTCGCTCCTCAACCGAACGCACGCACATGCAGGCACTCACACACCAGCAGAGAAACCTCAGCGCGGGATGCAGCAAACGTCTTTCTGCTCAGTCTAGATAAAGGGTTAAAGACTACAGTCGGCCTGCCGCTTTGTGAGATGAGGGGAACGTGAAAAAGAAAGAAGGGACGGAAGAAAGGGGGACGAAGAAATCAAGTATTCATGTAGAGATTTTTTTATCAGTTGTACGCCGTATAAAACAGTCATTTTTGCCTCTTTCACTTACTTTTTTTCATGAATGTGGCTGCAGCCTGGAGTGTTGAAGCTAGATAAAAGAATTAGCGGTTGCACAGAGGGGCCGGGGCGCTAAGTACAGCCACGAATTAGAATGTCTATCTCTGTCGCTCTTGGCTCATCCTCTCTAGCCAGCCTGGCTCCGAGCTCGTAAACAATTTAATCTTTTCACTACAGTTTGGGGGGAAAAAGGAGAAAGCGGAGAAGAAGAAGAAAAAAAACGAGACGTGGACATTACTTCTCCGCTCTCTGTTTCTCTCTCTTTCCTCTTCCTCTCAGTGGCTTCTGCTTTAAACAAGAAAACTGACGCAAACATTTGTAAGGTGCTTGAAGATTGAATCTTATTTCTTTTTTTCGCCACCGCCACCGTCGTCTTCTTCTTCTCTCCGGCTCTCCCTCCCTCTCTTGTTCTCACCCAGTGTCCTGAAATTTAAGATGTAGTGCTGCTTCAGCTCTGGGGCCCATTTTAGAGATGTAATGTAATTCATAGCCTATCATATACCAGGAGCCACTCACAGACAGGCTGTTCTGCGGCTCCCTCAGTGCAAGTTTCACTGCAATGAGAGTGTAGACTCCTATATATCTTCAAGCGTAATAACCATCTATGAAACACCAAACTTCTGTAGTCCATTCAGGTCACCTGGTGGTGTCATTTTCTCACTTTAAAGCTGTAATGTACGAGGCGGGATATGTGGTAGCAATGGGCCCTGCTGTTGACGTGTGACCCAACAGGTGAGCTACTATCCTCATAAGCACATATGAGACATCAGAAGAAAAAAACTATGCCTATGAGTCTATGCCAGTGTTTTTGACATATTTAGCCATAATTTAAACAAGTATCCACATCAAACCTGAATGTTGTTTTTAAACGGTTTCCTACTAGCTGCGAATTTAACTTGAATATGTGAATTTAAATTGGAATATCACATAAAACATTTGCGAATAAGCACCATAAATGTTAAAAAATAATATAAATATTAAGCGGAGACACTACAGGCAAGAACACAGTTTTTTCATATATCTGTCAAGTTTGAGATTTGGGTTTTTTGTATTTTATAAAGTGTTTTTTCAGACTAGTGGAAAGAAAACACCCAAAGTGTTTCTTTTATAGCACTTTATCTATTTGTGTCAATAGTTCCCCTTCAGTCGTTTCACTACGACGTAACATATTGGAACTCACTTGAGAGACCAATCATCTCTGAGCCTTTTTCAAAAGGCCAATGAAAATTGGCGAGTGGTATTTGCATGCCAAGCCACTCCGCCGTACATACGGGTATATAAGATGGCGGCGTGCAACCACTCATTCAGACTTTTGCTTCGGAGCCTTCATGACTCGAGCCATCACAATTCTAAAGAAGAAGAAGAATACTTCTAGAGTTCTTCCACCGAGTTCACGCTCTCTCCACTGGCGCGCTGCCAAGCCTAAAAGAGTGATTTCTGAAAGAGCATTGTTTGGCAGCCGCCAGCGTGATCCTGCGGGCTGCCGTTTTCACGGCATCAACAAGCCTTTTGCAACCAGCGAGCAGCCCCGACGAGTGCACAGCTGCCCCGCAGCTCCTCCCTGGGCAAACCGGGATCATAAAAGAGCAAATTTCTCACGGCTGATAAGACGTTCTTTTCAGAATGGGGACATTCAAGTTACAGTGCAGAACGCACCACCGGCCCAGAAAGCCCCGCGTTCTTCGGTATCTCAGCGTGGCCCCGTCGAGTTCCCGCAGCAGTACACTTCCCCGCCCGCCGGGCTGAGCGTCTCCTTCGGTGCTCTAGCAGAGGATGAGATATCCATCGCAGCATCAGAGGGAGAGTCGGACGGTGAGGCGGATGCCCCGGTCCCTAAAGAGCCTCCGGCCGATCCCTCGAGGCTGGACGACAGGTTCCTGGGGAGGGCACCGGCGGCACCGCCACGCTCTCCCCCGGTGCCATTCTTCCCGGAGGTGCATGAGGAGCTGACAAAAACATGGCACGCTCCTTATTCATCTTGAGCGCGCCCCAGCTCCTCTCCCCTCGCCACTGTCGACAGCGCGGCAGCCCGGGGCTATGTGGCGGTTCCGCAGGTTGAGCGCGCCATTGCGGTGCACTTATGCCCGCGGGGCGCTGCCACCTGGGGGGACCGTCCACATCTCCCCTCCAGGGCGTGCAAACTTTCATCCGCCCTGGCAGGCCGTGCCTACCACGCCGCTGGCCAGGCTGCCACCACCCTGCACGCTATGGCCACCCTCCAGGTTTACCAGGCCCAAGCGCTTAAACATCTGCACGAGAGTGGTCCTGACCAAGGGGTTGTGGAAGAACTCCGCGCCGCCACCGACTTCGCCCTCCGGGTGACGAAGGTCACGGCGCGTTCCCTTGGCCAGGTGATGTCCACCATGGTAGTCCAGGAGCAACATCTGTAGCTGACCCTGGCCCAGATGGCAGACGCCGACAAAGCACGCTTTCTCGACACTCCCATCTCCCAGGGCGGCCTATTCGGCGACACCGTCGAGGACTTCGCCCAGCAGTTCTCGATGGTTCAGAAGCAGACGGAGGCCATTAAACACATCTTGCCCCGCCGCGAAGCCACCATCCCGCCGCCTGGGCCCCCGCTCCCGCCTGCCCGTCGCTCCGTCCCCTGCCGAGGCACACGATGCTAGGTTGGCAGCCCGACATCGAGCTTCCCGTGGGAGAGGGACGCCGCCCGTGACCCTGGGACCCGCTAAAAACACCCGCAGACGAGCTGCGAAGCGTCCCTGACTCGGGCAACCCGGAGGTGGAGAAGATCGCTCTTTTGGGGACGACTACATCTGCGTTCCCGCTCCCGGTGGAGGGCCGGGAGTCTCTGTGTACTCACATAACATCGCCACCGGCCTTGTCCCCAAATTCACAAAAAGAGCTGATTTTCTCACCTCCGGGGTTCCGGCCCCGAGCTCCCTTCCAGAGCAGCACTTTGCTTCCTCGGAACTGGACTCGGAGCCCCATCTTATCGCCAGCGCGGGAACCAGGGAAGAAGGTAAGCGCTGCTCTACGCAGCCAGACTTTTCTCCAGGACGTTTATCCTTCTGGGATCAGTCCCCTTCCCCTTCCCCCCCAGGCTGCCCCACCGCGGTCACGTCGGTCAACGCTCCCTTGATACCCCTGGCGACTCGGCTGGGAGCCTGGCTTCAGCTTCCCAGCCCCTCGCAGTGGTTGATTCGGACGGTACATCTCGGCTATGCGATTCAGTTCGCCAGGCGTCCGCCCAGATACAGAGGCGTTCTACAGTCCCTACTTCATCGTGCCCAAAAAGAGCAGTGGGCTAAGACCCATCCTGGACCTCAGAGTCTTGAACCGGTCCCTTCTCAGGCTGCCGTTCAAGATGCTCACGACGAAGTGCATGCTAACATGCATCCGTCCCCAGGCTTGGTTTGCAGCCATCGACCTGAAGGACGCGTACTTTCACGTCTCGATTCTTCCTCGACACAGACCCTTCCTACGGTTTGCCTTCGAGGGTCTAGCGTATCAGTACAAAGTGCTCCCGTTTGGCCTGTCCCTCTCTCCCCGCGTCTTCACGAAAGTCGTGGAAGCAGCCCTGTCCCCTCTTTGGCAGACAGGCTTTCGCATCCTCAACTATCTCGACGACTGGCTTCTCATAGCTCACTCACGAGATTTATTGTGTGAACAGAGGGACCTTGTGCTTCAGCACCTCAGCCATCTGGGCCTTTAGGTCAACCGAGAAAAGAGCAAACTCTCCCCAGTGCAGAGGATCTCTTTTCTCGGTGTGGAGCTGGACTCAGTCAACATGACAGCCTGCCTCACCAACGAGTTCACGCAGTCAGTGCTGAAGTGTCTGGAATTATTCAGACACAAGACAGCAGTTCCTCTTAAGACATTTCAGAGGCTCCTGGGGCATATGGCAGCTGCAGCCGCGGTGACGCCACTGGGCTTGCTTCATATGAGACCGCTTCAGAGCTGGTTACACGACCGAGGCACACTCCGGATTGGCGTTTCCCCGCAGTGTCACCGCCTATTCAGCCCGTGGTCAGACCCTGCCTTCCTACGGGCCGGAGTGCCCTTAGGACAGGTGTCCAGGCATGTCGTGGTTTTCACAGATGCCTCCACCACGGGTTGGGGTGCTGTATGCAACGGGCAAGCAGCATCGGGCTCCTGGACAGGACCTCGACTGCAGTGGCATATCAATTGCCTCGAGTTGTTGGCTGTGCTTCTGGCCCTTCGTCGCTTCCGACCGATGTTGCGTCAGAAGCCCGTGCTTGTTCGCAGCACTGCGACTGTGGCTTATATCAATCGCCAGGGCGGTCTCCGCTCCCGTCACATGTCACAACTTGCCCGCCATCTGCTCCTTTGGAGTCAAACATGGCTGAAATCGCTACGTGCCATTCACATTCCAGGGGAACTCAACCGTGCAGCCAATCAGCTCTCACGGCAAACCACCCTCTCTGGAGAATGGCGACTCCACCCCGAGACGGACTCCACCCCGGTTGTGTGCCCAAGTTTCCCACCACGCCTTTCCGTGATCAGGTGGTGAACCTGCAAGCTCTGCCCTTGGAGGAGGCAGACCCAGCTTCTGCGCTGCTGTGTCCAGTTCGCGCTCTACGTATATACGTGGACCGCACTCTGCACTTCAGATGCACTGAGCAGCCTTGCCCCTTAGGTGTCCGTGCCCACTCCACTCGGAGTGTTGCCTCATCCTATGCGTTGGCTCATGGTGCCTCACTAGCAGATATCTGTAGAGCTGCGGGCTGGGCGACACCTAATACCTTCGTCAGGTTCTACAACCTTCGCGTAGAGGCCGTGTCCTCCCGTGTCTTAACTTAGACATCAGGTGAGCGGGAGAACGGCTGGTTTCGGCTTGCTGCGCCATTCCTACGGGATCCGTGCGCTATTCCCAGTATGTTTCCTCCGGCGAACTCTGGGTCCTCCATGCCCCGCAGTCAGGCCTAGATGCGGAGTAGTTCCTGACTGTGCTCCTGTTGGGTCTCCTTCTCCCCACAGGTTGTGGCAACATGTCTCAGTATTTTTCCAGTGGTCAGCCTGAGGCCTCTGTTTCCCTCGTATATCCCTCAAGTTATGGATATATTGAATTTCTTTTATTCCACATGTTAAGATTTCATGTGCTCCGCCCCCCCAACCTCTGCTTCAGTACAACTGGCATGCCTGTGGGGCCCCCCTTCCGGTCCTCAGGGCGTCGGGAAGGTTACATTGCAATGTCCATCTGCTGACACATCCGCCTGTCAGCACGTGGGTTGTGCGTAACGCGGCGTCCGGCTCGTGGCCTGTTCCATGGGTCTGTTCCCATATGTAACGTCGTAGTGAAACGACTGAAGAGGAACGTCTAGGTTACATAGGTAACCCTTGTTCCCTGAAGGAGGGAACGGAGACGTTACATCCCCTGCCACGACCTGACGTTGCGCTAACGCCGGCTCGTTCCGGCTCTCCACCAAAAACCTGAACGAGTGGTTGCACGCCGCCATCTTATATACCCGTATGTGCGGGGGAGTGGCTTGGCATGCAAATACCACTCACAAATTTTCATTGGCCTTTTGAATAAGGCTCAGAGATGATTGGTCTCTCAAGCGAGTTCCCGTATGCGTCTCCGTTCCCTCCTTCAGGGAACGAGGGTTACCTACGTAACCTAGATGATTTCAATTACAATACATATTTTTAAAGGCCGTTTTCTCAAAATTAGTTTTTTTCTCCTACACTCAGCCATAAATCTCACTTCAGTAGCACTTACACACACCAAACTTTAAATTTTTATTCTTGACTATATCCTAAAGGTTTTTACAGAGGAATTTGTTCATATATAATTTGCTTGATTTTATACATTATATTCCCCCCAAAAAATGTAAAAATTCTATCGTTTTCTGCCTGTTCTAAGTATTTTATAAATTATGAGAAAATGAGATATCCAAAATTCCTTCTGTAAAAACATTTGACTTTAATGTCAGAAATATTAAACAAGAATTTTGAAACTGACTTCATCCAGTGTTAAGATTTTTCTACTAGAAATGTATGCAAATTAGCACATTTTTCATAAAAAAAAAACCTATTCACCTGCAGTGTCTCGCCTTAATATTTTAAAAATTAAAATTAAATAAATAAAAGATATTTTATATTTATTAAAATAGATAAATATACTCACATGGAAAATCACATCACAAAGAAAGTTCATATGTAAATGTGATGCAGATGATCATTTTAAATTTATTTATTTATTTATTTATTTTAAAAAGTCAAATTCATTTGCTCTCACTTTTTTGTGGAATTTAAATATCATATGATCTCAAGTATGAATAATCTGTGAGAAATCTTAATGAAAGCACCTGCTGGGGTACACAGTCACGTACACTTGTTTGAAAATCACTCCTCTGTTTCTTTATCCTATAACCTTGTAACATAATTTTAATGAAGTCATTGAAATTAGTGTCCTATTCAGTACAACAACTTCCATCAATATATTTTCATCTTAAATGAAAAGAGTCAACTGGTTAATGCTTAGTAATTAACTGTACAATAGAAAAAACATATACAAATGAATGAAGACATGTGTAGAGAGATTTACACCGATATGAACTGAATATTTAAGTGGAAAAAGATTAAACTGATCCAAAGTCCATAAAGCATGTACCAGGATTAATTTACAATCACTAAAGGATCCATTACCTCCTGTCATCAACTTCATTAGATAATGAAAAAGCAGCATCTATAGATTCTTCCACACAACAGGCTACAGAACAAAAGACCAGGCAGGACCACTAAAAGCACTGTAAGCTCGTATGGAGGTGAGGTCATATTCTCCCAGCAGGCTCTGGACTAGACATGGCCATGGAGGCATGAGGGCAGGATAAAGTGGCAGACTGAGGGGAAGAACAGCACTGAAGCTGGCAGAGCTTCTACGCCACTGTCCAACTGATATCATCTCACTTCGTTCCACAATCACACCGCCTCTTGCCCCCTAGGCAAACCAGTCATGTTCTCTTCCTTGTCTGTTTTCCTGCTTTATTTTTCCTTCTCGTCTCTATTTGAGCACTCCTAAAGCTGTTATTGGAGAGAGCAGGCATATTCAGGTCAGTGATGGAAACCGCAGAGAATGTGATTTTACCTCCCCTGCTGGCTGGACATGTAGTGGATGACAATCTGGGAGGGGCAAGAGACTGGTGTGGGAATGAGGGGAGCAGGGGAAAAAAGTCTCCAAAGAGTTTTAATGAAGTTAAATTGTGAAAACAAGCACATTTATTCTCAAGTCAGAGAACATAATTTCTGAATTGCTAATGCCTCTTCTTTCATTGCTTACAAAAGCAAACTGCCCCGCCCTCAAACTCACACTATTGGTTAAGTCAGTGTTTCCGTGTCAGGCTGGTCGGATTTTCGTAAACAGTTTTGATAGTGCCAAAGAACAACACAGAAACAAATGGCTAATTTATAGTCACCTCAGCACATTTGGAAGATTTAAAAACAAAAATTAGAAGCTTATTTTATAAAAGTGTTTACAATCATTCTTCTGTAAAAAAAAAAAATATATATATATATATATATATATTATTGGGATGTAAACCGGTTTAAATTACTTATACAGTTGTTTTAAGATCTTTCACAGAACCCCTCATCTTTAATTGGGCAAACAGACAGCCCTGCCCCCAAACTTTTGCCATTGGTTGAGCCAGTGTTGCCGTGTCAGGCTGGTCAGATTTTCATCGAACAGTCTTGATAGCACCAAAGAATCAACAAAATGGCTTATTTATAGTTGCCTTAGCACATTTAGAAAATTTATCATTTGACAAAAATTATATTTTTTTCAAACAGCTTTTCAGTTTACTTCATCTTACACAAACAGACAGCACCGCCCCCAAAACTCACATCATTGGTTTAGCCTGTGTTGTCGAGTCAAGATGGCTGAACTTTTGTAAAAAGTGTTGATGGTGCCAAAGAACAACACAGGAAAAAAAGGCTTATTTATAGTCAACTCAGCACATTTGGGTGATTTATTATTTGGAAAATTACATTTTTCAACAGGTTATCAGTTTTCTTTATCTTTCGTTGGTTACACAAACAGACAGCCTCGCCCCCAAACTCACACCATTGGTTGAGAGAGTGTTGCTGTGTCAGGATGGTCAGATTTCTGTAAACAGTTTTGATAGCGCCACAGAATAGTTAACATAGTTTATAATTGCTTCAACATATTAAATAAGGAAATGATAAAGTATTTGAACTATTAAATGTGTCATTTTACAGTAGTTAGTCCTCATATTCGCTTCATTTAGTGACATTAAACGCCTGGTTCACTTAAAAGTAAAATCATTTGCTTACCCTCATGTTGTTCCAAACCTGTATGACTGATTTTCTGTTGAGGAACACAAAATATATATTTTTCACCTTCTGGCAAGAAAGTCACAAAGGTTTGCAACTACACAAGACTTAGTAAATGACGACAAAATTTTAATTTGAGTGAACTATCCCTTTAAAAATCACTGACAGATCATTTCAAGCTCACCCACAAATGTCAGGTAGATGTGGGTGTCTCAAGTCAAAAGCCTTGAGAGGAGTCAAAGTGTGTTACAAAATGAGGCCAAATCACAGGAGGCCTTCTCGTGTGCCGCCCTGGTGCTCTGGAGGTGAGAGGTTAACCATGGTAGCAGACTGGCGGCTCATCACTGGGATAATGAAGCTGGTCGAGCAGGCTGACTGACTGTCGAGACAGGTGGCGTTAAACCTGCTAAGATCCCATCTCCAAGGTCAGCCCTTTCCACCCAATCTCACTGGTTGCTGATGAAAGCACGATTTAAGGAAAAGAGAGGCCGAGGGTGGCGGGTGAGGTGGGGGCACCTCGTCGCCACAGTGGATAAGACTCAATTTGAGAAGCCTGTAGAGGGAAATGACTGTTTTTGGCCCCCATCATGTTATACAGCGAGGGCAGTTTACTGTGCTGTTTGCTAGGGGGGTGCAATTTTACAGCCCTTTCTGCGGCAGGATTTACTGGATGTGCAGTTAATAGTTTATATAGTTGACTCGGAGCAGCAGGGATTAAAGATAGAGGGTTGTTGGGTGCAGTGGCACGGGGAAGACTTTTATCCACAGCGAGCCCAGGCCTCTTACTGCACTGTCTGGCCCACTGACCTTGGGCTGGGCCGCTACTGGGACTCCACAGCCCAGTGGCTATCATAAAGGGCTCTGTGTCTGATTGTGTAAAAGTTTTGATGGTTAAATAGGCCTCTTTCATGCTCATATGCTGTAGAGTCTTTGATTTCTAACCCATTTTGCTGTCTTGCTTTTAGTCCCACTCAACAACTGCAATGCTTTTAGAGCCTTCTGGCTTAAAGGAATATTCTGGGTCTAAAATGAGTATTGAACAGCATGTGTGGCATAATATTGATTACCACGTTTGGTTTGGTTAATTTTTGGTTAAATTAATTTGGTTAATTATAAAAAAAAAAAGAGAAATCAAGGTTACAATTACTTTTACAGTTGAAATGAATGGGGCCAGTTAATAATTTTTAGTCATTTTAGGGATTATGGTGTTGAGTTTCCATGGCAAGAAATCTGTAAAATTGGATCTAATTTAAAAAAGAATATTTTTCCAAACCAGTGTTGTATTAGTATTTATTAAGTTGGCTTCAGGAAGACAACTTACTGATCAACTATTTAAGCTTCTTCTTCTTCTGAGCCAAAACCTCCTAGAGCTTTAAAGCTTCAACCACCAAACTTGGGTCAGACCTATAGACTAGTCTAACTTGGTGTGGTAAACCAGGCTCTCAAAACCACCAAAAATCCCATTGACCGTCATTGAGGGAGTGAAAACTTTTGCACAATGAGACTTGTGGTGTATTTAATCTGTTTATTGCTATAGCAAAGCTTAAAAGCTCCCTACTGGTAAAACAGCTAAAATCAGCCTAAGATGGTTGGCTGCTCTGGCTGATTTCCTAGGCTGGTTTTAAAGTGGTTTTAACTGATTATAGCTGGATTATAGCTGAATTAACTATTTAATATTTAATATTTTCAGTTGTCATTTTCATTTTTGTTTAATTAGTAGTAATTTTGTTATATGCTTTGTCATTTTAGCCTTTAACCTCAGCCTTTTTAATATTACTATTCAGGTTTGATTTATTTTTATTTCAGTTTTTGTTATTACCAGTTAGTAATTTTCGTGTTAAGCTAAGCTTTTTTTAATTAACAAAAAAGTTAGTAATAGTTTTAGTTAATGATAATAACCCTTTTTATATGTATTCTTCAAGTCTTGTAGCGAATATTTTAACATTTACAAATTCACTTCCCTATTTACTTCCATTGTAGATGTTTCACTGTAATCTAGATTTTTGCTTGTTTTAAAGAAGATAATTATAGAATTACTTTTTATTGTGATCAACATTATGCCACAAATGGTGAATATTCTGAACCCTGGAATGTTCTGTTAACATGAGCACTACTGTCTTTGATCCTGTGGTCTGTGACAGAGATATATATATTAAAAAAAAAGTGAGAGTGAGTGAGTGCTTGTTCACTAGTGATACCTCGGTGTCACTGACCCCTGGCAATGCTGTTTAACTTCACGGCTTGGCTGAAAATTAAACCGAGCCTCCCTTCCCATCTGAGGCCGGCCTGTTTGTGCAGTCTCTGTGTGCCTTTGTGTGCGAACAGCCTTCTCACACCCAATCGTCATACCTTCAACATCGCCCCACCAGCTGGACCAAATGCAGGCCAGCTCTCCTGTCCTCACACACCTGTTCAGAGACCCTCACGTCCAGACGCACGACCGTCCCAGCAGCCCAAAGCTTCACAGAGCCTCGCCATCATTGACAACTTACAGGGACTTCTCGGTCGGACAATGAAAATCCCACCAACATGAGAAGAATGCGCCAACACAATGCTTGTTCATGGCAAGTGGATGATGAGGTAAACAGACTACAGGAGGCACATTTGTGAGGGGAGCTGATTACAGCTTGCCAGGCTTCAAGACACACTTCACACCATTGTTCCATTCTGTTTATTGAGAAGAACCGCACAATATCAAAGGAAAAAGAATATAAACAACATCTGTGCCACAGTAAATAGAAAAACATAAGACATATGTTTATACAGGAGAGTAACTGAGGTGTTTGTTTCTAGAGCTGGTGAGGGCGACGGATGGATTTGATCACTTGAATGGACAGTTCAAAGGAAGAAGTGGATTCTGGAGGCACAGTTCTCTGGCATGAGCCTCACAACTACTGTTTACTAACCACTTGCAGATATATTTAAAGGATTATTATGTTTAAAATGTATAGTCAAACCGGTGTTAATCTTGAAAATGAAATTATTGACAAAAGATAAATGTTTGTTTTGGGAGGGGGGGGGGGTTCAAGGTTAGTTGAGAAAAAAAATGCATCTTGACGATAAAATAAAAATCTAGAAAGACATGATTACATCAAATAATCCAATCCAAATGTAATATAATTTGCACAAAATGATGTAAATCAGGGGTCCCCAAACTAAGGCCCGGGGGCCGAATGCGGCCCGCCCCCACATTTGGACCGGCCCTCTGAACAATGCGAGAGACATATTTTGAAAATTGCCAGATTCTTTGGCAATGAATGTTTGTGGCTTACCCTCCTTGTGAAAGGTGTCAATAATTGTCTTCTGGACAACTGTCAGATCAGCAGTCTTCCCCTAGTAAATTTTTGAAGGCTCAGGAAACCTTTGCAGTTGTTTTGAGTTGATAATCTGATTGGCATGTCACCATATTCTAATTTGTTGAGATGGTGAATTGGTGGGTTTTTGTTAAATGTAAGCCAAATCATCACAATTAAAAGAACCAAAGACTTAATAAATACAGGTAAAATCATAATAAAATAATAATAATACTAGTAGTCAGTCCGGCCCATGGAATTTTCTTTTATAAACGGACCCGGCCCCCCATTAAAGAAAAGAAAATTATGTGGCCCTCTCAGAAAAAAAGTTTGGGGACCCCTGATGTAAATGAACAAGCTAGTCAGAATGTGTAATTCACCTTGAAAATACACCCTTGTTGTAACTCTGCACTAAAACCATAGACCAAACCTCTGCAGACCAAACCGTAAGTCGTAGTGACTTGAAACTTGGAGGGATGGTAGTACTCACACAGTCTACAACGTGACCAAGGCTGACCCCAATCGGCCTGACGGGGGCGCTACAGAAAACAAAAGTATGAAATCGCTCAGAACTCCTAAACCATCAGTCGCAGACTCAAGTGTCTTTTGATGTTGGAATCCTTGGCTAAATATCAATAATTATTAAAAAAAAATTGAACTTTCGACTCACTCTATGTAAGGGCTCGATCTGAGGTCACAGAAAAAAATTGCAGAGCTTGGCCACTTGGTGGCCCTATAAGAGAGAAATAAATAAGAGAGAAATAAATAAAATATGCAATGTTGCAGTTTTCAAGGGTGTAAACGATTCTACGTTACACGTTTTTTTTTCCGCACATATGCATGATATTCATATCATACGATAGAACTCCTTGTTCTGAACACCTTTGCCTCTAGAACCACTGCTCTAAATCAAATTGTTTGTTAAATTATTGAGAAGATGTCAAAAACTAACTTTTGCAAATTAAACCTAGGTTTTTTTATCAATCTGGCAAAAATCAAAACTGCAGTACAATTTTCTGGGCTGTCTAGGTTAATAACTATCAAAAAAAAAAAATTGCCCTTTGAGAGGATATAATGGGTTTGTTTAGAAAAGAGGCCTGTTATTCACTCAAAATCCTATAAAGCCTAAATGAAAACTCAGAACTTCACAAAACCTGGAGAGCACATGAGATCTAAACGTGATTCTAAACAAGCATGCAAAGTTTTAGGGAGATTGGACACCATATACATATATTTTCCTACACCAACAAAAGTAATTTTTAAAGGGTTAGTTTTATTTAAAATTGAATTTGAAATATTTTAAATAATTTAAAAGAAATTTATTCAAATTGCCATGGATTGTTTTATCCATTTAGTGGACTTCAATCATAGGTTTTTTCCTCATACGATAGAACTCCTTTTTCCGAACAACTTTGCCTCTAGAACCACTGCTCTCAATCAAATTGTTTGTTAAATGATTGAGAAGATGACAAAAACCTACTTTTGTGAACTAATCCTAGGTTTTTTCCTCAATCTGGAAAAATAAAAACTGCAGTATGATTTTCTGGGCTGTCTAGGTCAATAACTATCAAAAAAAAAAAAGAAAAAGTACCCTTTGGGAGGCTATAATGGGGTCGTCTAGAAAAGAGGCCTGTCCAAATTCATTCAAAATCCTATAAAGCCTAAAGGAAAACTCAAAACTTCACGAAAACCTGGTGAGCACATAAGACAGATGTTTTTAAACAACCATTCAAAGTTTTAAGGAAATCGGACCACAGCTGGTGCTATAACCATATATATTTGGCTACACCAACAAAAGTCATTTTTAAAGGATTAGTTCACTTCTAGAATTAAAATTTCCATGGATTTCCAGAGTTTTCATGTCCAAGGGGTTGAAGGTAAAAATTGCAGTTTCAATACAGCTGCAAAGGGCTTTACACGAACCCAAGCCGAGGAATAAGAGTCTTATCTAGCAAAACGATCGGCCATTTCACACATTAGGTAATCATGTTGGAAAGGTCACATGTAGTTAATTCTTTGTCTGTGTACTTTGGTTCAGTTTTCTCCTCCAACTTCAAAATCGTCTGACATAGTTTTACCTTTTTTGTAAAGGCCGTTTGACTTTCTTTGCACGTTCACTTTGTAAACACTGAGTCGGTACTTCAGCCTACGTCACATGTCCAACTTGACTACGTAATGTTTTAAGTCGTAATACGTCGCACAGCTAGTGCAAGATGAGAATTTGTGGATTTTTAAAGAAAAGGGCCAGTCGTTTTGCCAGATAAGACCCTTCTTCCTCGGTTGGGATCGTGTAGAGCTCTTTGAATCTGCTTTGAAACTGCAATTTGGACCTTCAACACATTGATTCCCACTGAAGTCCACTATATGGAGAAAAAACCTGGAATGTTTTCCTCAAAAACCTTAATTTTAATTAAAAAACTAAAAATGATATGTGCTGATATCGACTCTCGATATTCTATCTTTCTCTAGTTGGTGCATTGGTGCTCCTTTTTTTTGGTTTTGTGTAGAGGCAACACAACAACATCCTGACACACCAGCTATAACAAAACCCAGTACCATCTCACAGACTGCAACGTCTAAATGGCCACACAAACCACTAAAAACACTTGACAGCTAAAGCTAAGAGCAGACAAAAACAATTACAAGCAGTTAAGTTTCTTCCAACCACATACTTATTACCAAAGTGTGTGTGTGTGTGAGAGGTGCAAAGCAAGATTTTGAAGAGGCGTAATAAGCGGGTGAGATTCAGAAGGTAAAACTGCTCCACTCCAGCCCAGACTCTTGCGCAATTATAACTAACCAATGCTCCGAAAGAAATGGGGGAGAAGGGGAAAAAAAACAGAAATTGACCCACTTAAATACAGTCAACAAAAACTAGCTTCGCTACCTTTGTGTTGTTTTGCTTTCTCCCGCGCAGCCTGTCTTGCTTTTGTGAGAGAAAGAAAAGGTTAGAGAGAAATGATTGTTGTGCGATGTTTACGGTGGCCAAATAGCAGACAAAATTATGCTGTCAGGGACACATCCAGCTCGGATGAGGGGGACACAATTTAAAATTTTCACTGTTGAACACCTTTAATGACTCGTAATGCAAAAGGTGTGGCTATTCCTATTAAACGTGTAGCTGAATCAATATGAGGCATAATTGGAGTTGTTAGAGCAAATTATAACACAGCTATTATGTATCAGTGCGCTATTTCTCTGTAAACTGTTATTACAGACTTTTTTAATGCTGGGATTCAGTAGGAGGAGTGTTACGTGCAATACTGCTATAATCGTCACTGGCTTTATTGACTGCGACTTCACTCTCGTCTTTTGTGTACTCTATAATTTCCTGCACCTCAGCCCATCTCCAAACACGGATTGCTCGTTTCTGTTGTTGTTTATGGATATAACGTAATAGGAGGTAGTTGTTAACCTCAACTCTGCACATTCGACGTTATGTTTCTGAGTAGTATT